>NC_056748.1:762397573-762535073 GCF_019279795.1 Protopterus annectens | reverse complement strand
CATAAGTAAGCTTTTTACCTGTGGTGGCTCTTTTCCAGTAGTGACTTATTATTTACATATCAAGGCCTGTCACTGCTGTTTTGCAGAGTGCACCATAAAAAGGCTTGTGTTAAACTGTAAATAATAGCACCTCACCAGAATCCACTAAACTACACTTGTAACAGAATTTTGTTTTGAAAATTTCTGGTAAAATCACAATACATTTCTTAGGAAGAGTAAAAATGCTTTATTGTTTTGGGCGAGATTTATATTTGGCTCAAGATGGAGATCACGCTACTGCACACTGAAAGAAACTTAGTTTTAGCATTTTTTTTCTTTTGGTAAAATATGCCCTAGCTAATTTTACATATTATCCAGTACACAAGGACCAAGAAGTATGGACAGCTATTCATTTTGGACGAGAAAGAAAATCCATGTAAGACATGTTCCTAATTTTTGTTGCTATACTATAGAATTTTGAAATCTCCTCAAAGCAGCAAATAAACTATACACAAAAGATCAAGAAAAGGTCACAAACTCCAAATGGAAAACACCAATTTAATGAAGAAAAAAAAAAAAAATAGGTAAAATCTCCAGTTAGCACTTTTGTCTCACTTAATTTACACAGAGACTTCTTCAGACTGAAGTAACAAGACCCATAAGGCATTTTTAAATAATCATAAAAACATTACATGATCATTAAACTAGCATCACATGATGTATTAAAAGTAAAACTCACATTTCTATGCATTTTAAAATTTAAAGTCAAAACACAATATGAATGCTTCAATCCTTTCCCTAAGCCAGCCCAGCTCTTCCGCAACATTAATAATATTCAAACTGTTAGACAACGACTCTAAAACTAAGAATTTGAACTCAACCTTACATTTCTTAGTTTTATAATGTTTACTCAATGCATTCTTCTCATCTCCAGTTTGGATGGCATACTTATGTTCATAAATCCTTTTATTCAATTCACAAATTGTTCTGCCCACATAAAAGGATTTGCATTCTACACAAAAACTCAAATGGACAACATTCTTAGACTTTCAGCTGAACAACCCTCTTATTTTAACTGTGTTGCTCCCTATAACTACTATTTGGAATCTGTAAATAGGTAGTTACACATATTACAGTTAAAGCATTTGGCAAGTAAGGCTCAATGCCTGCTTTCCACTAGGGTTGAATAACAGAGAAGTGTTTGTTATGTACTTGAACAGGAAAGGATTGAATCATTACTATTGTGTTTTGACTTAAAATGTTAAAATGCAAAGAAATTTGTGTTTTAGTTTTAATACATCATGTGATGCTAGTTTAATGATCACGTGATGTTTTTATGGTAGTTTAAAAATGCCTTATGGGTCTTGTTACTTCAGTCTGAAGAAGTCTCTGTGTAATTTAAGTGAGACGAAAGCGGTAACTGGAGATTTTACCTATTTTTATTATTTTTTCTTCTTCATTAAATTGGTGTTTTCCATTTGGAGTTTGCGACCTTTTCTTGACAGAATTTTGAAATGCCTTCAAAAGCAATTTATGCATATATAAACATACACACACACATACACACACGCACACATATACTTTATGTCTGTGTATAAAGCAATTTGCATTCCATTGTCGGAAGATTTGCAGTTTCATTCTCCTTTATATTTTATATTTCCTCTTTTGTGGATTAGCACATTTATTTTTGGTGTTACCATGTTTTTTCAGTGGCATCTTCAGTAAGTTTTACTGACCCATGGGTAGCTCCTTCTATAAATCCTGCCTCTACTATACAGAGTGAGGCTATCCCTTTACTACACAGAATTCTAAATTAAGCAACTGCAATATTATTAAAAATGAAAAGAAATATACAGGTAGCTCTTTCTTAGAGGGAGAGGTAAAACAACAAAGACCCCTAGAAATATGCATAGACTGCAGTGGCCTCCTTGCGTGTCCTTGCTTGTCATGTAAGCGACTTGTTATTCTGTTTGTAGACTAAGCTACTTCCTTCTCTATACAGTAATCAGCTCCTATTTTAGTATGTCACTAGTGGCATATTCCATTATAGACACTTACAGCTTTGTGGATAAGTGGTTCCAGGTTTAATAACCAAGTGGCTCTTGTTTAGTGTAAAAATAACTGCCTATCCATTGGTTAAAATACCTCTTTGTTCAGTTGTAAATGGTTTCCAGTTAGTGACCAAGTGTGTAATTGACCCTCTCTTGAGGGGATAGGTCATTGTTTTTCATATATTGGCTCTTCTGTATGAATGCAGTTGTGTGAGATATTTTTTCAGTGTTTTGTTTTTACTGCAGTTATGCGACCATGTGTTAGTGTGCATATATGTTTATGTGTGTGTGTGTATGTATGTTTGGGTAGTCAGATAGTCGGTTTGGTCAAAATGGAATCATCGACTCATGTGATCACTCTTTGTAAGTAGAGTTTTTTTTGCAAAATCAGCAAATAACATGTTAAAGAAAGCTTCTCATTTTTGCCTACTGTTGTACAATCTCAGAATGGTGTGTGTGTGTGTGTGTGTGTGTGTGTGTGTGTGTGTGTGTGTGTGTGTGTGTGTGTGTGTGTGTGTGTGTGTGTGTGTGTGTGTGTGTGTGTATTATATCTATCCATCCACAGCCCCTTTTTTCCCATTTTTGCACATGGAGTTAGGTTGTCACCCGAATAGTGACAATCATCTAGTGCCAAGTTTCACACCACAGGGTGGCTAGCCCTGCTGAGGCTGTTCTTCTATGCCAAACACTTGCATACACACTCATACCTATTAACAGTTTTTATATATTGCTCTTACAGACTTAGAAAGTTGATAGAATAACAGGTTTTACATTAGCATGAATTTTCTGAATGGCATGAAGTGTGAAACTCAAATGTCTGTCATTATTTTTTAAACTTTGATCTTTAATGATTTGCCACTAATTTGCCAGAAAACCACAATTTAGAAAAAAAAAAATGAAACAAAAATATGAGGCAAAAATCTGGACATTCTGCGAAAATCTGTACAATTGAGAGGTATGGTGGGGGGCTGCAAAAGCACTTGGTTTCTGATATTTCACTTTTGACTAAACAGTCCATCAATGCAATTTGATCAGTGCAATGTTAGTTGATGGCCTTTGTTTTCAATTTTTAGCTAAATGCATTTAGAAAACTTGAATGAGAATTTTATTTGACACTGGCATGGTTGACAGTAAACTTGCAGGCACATAAAACAGTTGGGAAAATGCTTTCAGTTACACAAAAAATTTGACCCTGCAACAAAATATTAAAAATTAAGCTTTTGTACAGTTAGCAAACCCCATGCAAACAGTGATGTGTGGAGCTGTGCCCCCATACCTCCTATCATTTATACGTACCGACTAAAGAAATCTCACAACAATGTGGAAAAGGGAAAACTCCTTAAACTCTACAGTGTGCCACTCTTTCACCAAAATCCACTATTGCAATCAATATTTATTATTTGACAAACTGTGAATCAGCCATTTCAGTCAGTCAATTCACAATTTCACCAAAAGAAAAAAAAGATTCATCAACTTAAGTGAAACTATGCACAAACACATATATGGGTCCTACTCACATTATCAGTGGTTTAGAAGGTCGAATGGCTAAATATTGAACTAACATTGTTCACCTTCAGGACAACAACTGCAGGTAAATGAAGGGGAACTCAGTTAACTGAGATTGTGATACAATGGGGATTGGCATATTTGCTCTTTCTCCGCTGTAGGAAGATTTGGTAGTTTTAAATAACAGGTGGTGTGTCTGTGTGTGGTGGGGTGTTTGCTCTTAATTTGGTTTTCAGTGTTTTGAAGTGCAATAGTTTTGCTCAATATTTAGCCATTCAATCTTCTGAACCATCAGTAATGTGACTCAGACGCCAGACCACATATACATACACACACACACACACACACACACACACACACACACACACACACATATATATATATATATATATATATATATGTATGTGTGTGTGTGTGTGTGTGTGTGTGTGTGTGTGTGTGTAAATGCATACATGGTGGTCACCTTGCAAAACAAATGCTTTAACAGTCACTCACAGTGTGTGTGTGTGTGTGTGTGTGTGTGTGTGTGTGTGTGTGTGTGTGTGTGTGTGTGTGTGTGTGTCTGACTCATCCAGTTTGCTGTTAGGATTATGATTCCAAGACTCATAGAGGCTCTGGCTAAAATGCCCCTTGCTTAGCTGCCCTGCTTAGCAGGCAAGTGACTTCATGTTCTGTGAGAAAGTGCTTCCTAGTTCATTAGGTAACATACTCCTTGGTCATTACACAAAATGGTCAATTAATAAATAGTTTCCTGCTCAGTGAATAAATGGTTCATAAATGTTAACCATATCCTTTTTTGTGGATAAACTGCTCCCTGTCCAATGAATGAAATATTCTGTTTTAGTAATTAAGTGACTTGTTGTTCATTGGGCTAGGTAATATGTGTTTAGTGAATAAGTGGTTCTCTTTTCAGTAGGTCATATACATTTCTTATTCTATTCTCTATGCACTCTTCTCCTTGTTTAATATGAAAATGGCTTCCACTTTCATAAATAAGATTATTATTAATTTGAAAAGTGGATCAATTTTGTTTTACCTCTACCAATAAACATCCTCTTTGGTGGATACGTTAGTCTCTCCTTCAGAAAGGGTACCCTATTTCATGGTGATCAGTTGCACAGCAGGTAAGCTGGTCTCTGACTAGCAGAAAATATATTCTCTGTTAAGTGAGTAAATAGATTGTTATTTGGTGGGCATTAGTTTCACTTTTCATTTAATATGTTGGTCCCTGTAAAATTATCAGAATTCTCTGTATTTAGCTTACAAATGGATCACTGTTCGGTGGCAAACAATGCTCAGTGGATAGTCCACTCTCTTTCACTGGCTAATAAAGATACCTGATCATTTCACCACTATCGGCACAGTCTTATATAATATGACCAGTAACCTGAAATAATCAGTGCTGTAGAACCCAGATTGTTGGCAGATTTCATAGACACAGATCTGGGTTGATGGGATGAAATTTTGTCAGTACTAGATAGGGTTGCCACCTTTTCAAATGTCCAAAGTGGGACATTTTTGGAACAAATGCCAGATTTTGCAGGCCTCCATTCGGTAATACTCTGTTTTGACACTTGGAGGCGCACACGTCTCATTTGCCTTTTGGTTTCCCCAGGATTTTGACAAATCAGTTTTAAAAAGAAGGGTGTTTACTATGAGGATGTCCATATCAGCCATGATGTTAAATGTTTGTTACATATATAACTTGATTGAATACATAATAGTTAGCCTGAATGGCATAGTCATTATGATACCAATATAAAGTAATGCATGACTTGAAATAAATGACTCTTGCATAGGGTGGTCTATTCTGCCATTTGGGAAGATTCAGGGTAATCAGTTTTCATCTAAAAAGTATTATCTGGTAAGCAGAGTAACCTGTTACCTGCTGCTAGTTGGTGAATGGGATTATTATAAGAACCAACAGAAAAAATACACCTTTAAGGAGGAGATGCAAAAAGTCATTGTAAGCATATCTAGTGGTAGTGACAATGACCTTTGGTGGTATGGTATGGCATAGAGAAAGTAGGAGTTACTGTGCTGATTCTGGGACATGTCATAAGTAACTCATCTGGGGCCTCCCCTCCCCCACTGAACATTCACACATCCCAAGCAGCTGAATCCAGAGTCATAGTAATAAGTGCTATACTTACTCTGTTTGACCTCTCTGTCTCTCTCTCTTACTCTGTCCCTAAATGGCTCAGGTATCTAAACTTAGGTGATCATAAGCAGGCACAGGTCGCACAAAGCCATGGCTGAAGGTCAGATGAGGAACTGATAAAGCAGAATGCAAGCAATATTAGTGTAGATGATTCACTACTCATTGGGAATGCAGTTATGAAGGGAAACCGATAACTGACAGCATCACCCCACCAAACAGATATGGACTATAGCTATAATTAATTGTTTCTTATTATTCTTGCTTAGAACTAGAAATTGAGTGAAACTTTAAAGACAACATGAATCCAATGTATGCAAATGGAGTAATGCCTGACATAAGAAGCTCCCTATAATGACAGTAACAAGGAGATGCCAACATGAAATGGCTTACATTGATGAAGTCCTGTTTTGTTGCAGAAGCGTAGACTGTGTCTATGTAGTTTGTACTACGCTAGGTACACTATGACTTGTTGTACTCAGGTGACAAAGACTGCAAAAGCCAAATTTGGGTAAACATATATTATGGATGTAACAGCCCTTAACCTTAGAGTATTGTCAGATGGCCATGTCATGTAAATCATGGGCATAATTATTCTCCTGTAGGCCTATGCTTAAGACCTTGATCAACATGCATTTCAAGGCATTCCTTCCACTGCCATCTGGAAAATATATGGCAGACACATTTTTAGCAAAAAAAAAAAAAAAACATGAAACTGTTTCTCCTTTTATTTTGTACCTTCCTACTTTAAATATCAGTCTACATTATGTGCACAAACGTTATTTGTACATGTGATTTTTTTTTTATTTACTAGGCTAATTAATCACACTTAGTTCTATTTGCAGCTGTTGCCAAGAAAAAAAAAAAAACATATGCATGTTACTTTGAGTAAATTTGATCAGTTCAGGAATTCTTTGATTTCAGAGAAGCAGAGCATGGGAGAGGCAACAAGGCAATTTATCATATTTCCCAGCAGCGTGCCATAAGCTCTGATCACGTTCCTTGCCTGCTAGGGATTATATCCTAGTGTAACTGATCCTCCTGAAAAAAAAAAGAAAAGTAAGTCTAGATATGTTGGAAGTGCACAGGCGACACTAATATATTTTTTTATGGAGTGATTTGTGGTCTGTGCCAGATGGAAATAAAAACGTAACTTTAATTGACAGATCTATAAAAAGTAAACATTCTTCTTTTTGCACGCCCATCACAGATCTCCTTCACCCCACCCCAATGTTGTTGCCAGGTCATAAAACATCAAGTTTAAACATAGTGTTTATTTCAGTATTTATGATAGGATGTAACCTGGAAAGCAGGCTTGGTTCCCAAACCATTTCTCATCCATAACTAACTTTCTTCTATATTTTATGGCTGTCCTTACATTGCCATTGAACAAATGAACAGACAAGATGATTCATCTATGTTTTCTTTTTGACTTCAAGTAAATATATGGACATAAAATTGAAGAATAACATGAGAAATAAAAACTTAGTATTATCTTGTGGAAAATATTATTGGAAAAAATATAGAACTCTAATATATGCTTGAAAAACAAAGCATTTTATTCAGATGGAATGTCATGTTTCACCAAGTCTTCATTTACCATGCAAACATAAAAATTATGTATGCTCTTTAAGCACACAGTAATTTTATGCATGACATTTCTTCATTCTTTCTTCTCCAACAAATATTGGCTGCTTTTGTAAGCCTACTATTTGTCCAAAAATACCCATGATACATGTTCACAGTGCCCATATATGCAACTTACATACAATTTCTTTACAAAAACAAGTTGCAGACATCCTACAGCATGCATAGAAGTTACAATCAAAGAAATGCAGTCTTGTTACCATGGGTTTGAATCCTATAGTCATCACTTGCATACTGAATGATCACAAATGAACCACTTATTACCAATGTGGTCATAGAACACCAAAAAGCATGGTTTCATCAGTGTACTGTCCTGATTAAAAGATATTCATATATTCAGGCATGAATGTGAGCAGAAGCACTCCTATCTGCTTACTTATCTGTTTGACACTGCTATCCTCTCTGCAGCTATTATTTTAATTGCTTGCCAATAAATTTTTTCCTGTCTCTTGTCCTTTGAAAGTATTTTGCTAAAACGTTACCACACCACCCTTCCTTTGATGAAGGACTTTCTAAAATCAATCTTAAACTTACCCGCATTCTTTAGTTGGCAGACATTAGTCTCCTTCCCATCTTTGATGTTAAAACCTTGACATCCATCATGTTGCAAACAATTTTATATATTCTTTTATATCACTTCCTTCCTCTTTTCTTCCAATAACACATGCCAAGCTTCGTGTCTTTACATACATGAGTTCCATACAACGAAAAGATAATGTTACTCAGACCAATTAGACTGACCAGAAAAGTAACGCTGGCTGTCCCAACACCAGATCCACAAAATACTTGTCACACTGATAGTCCAGTAATATCATGATAATAAGCACAAATTGTCACTAATTAAAATAACTCGTATCTTATTTTCTTGAACATTAAACAATAAAGGCAAAGATTAAGCACTTTCGTCCATCACATGGACTTCTTCAGAATTGAGTGAACAGTGAAAAGAACTGTCATTATATACACCAACCACTAAACTGGATTAATTAATCAATTAACCAGTAAAAATATAACATCCCCTTCTAATTTCTTCCCTTTTTCTGTATCAGCCCAATGTACTGATTTTAAAAACATCCAAAAACATAAAACAATACCTTCCAAGTCGTATATGAAAAATATAAAACATCCTTTAAATAAAAATACTCTACATAAAAACTGTGAGGAAAACTTTTATATATGAACATGTATATAATATAAGTAAGTGCAATGAAAATAGTGCATTTTACAAAACAAATTAAAAAGTTTCCCTCACATGAAAAATTTATTTTTGCGATTTTATAAAAAGTGGAACCCAACCCAAGAGGTGGTGCTATTAAACTTCTTTTAGAATCCAAAGAAGTGAAGTGGCAAACTAAATTAAATCCTAATCAATTTCCAGGAATAAATGAAACTGTTTCTATTTCACCCTTGTTAGCAGTAAGAGCTAACAGACTGTGACAATTTTTACCACGCTAACTCATCGGTATTTACAAAGTTCCCAATTTTTTTGAAACAGAAAAACATATATTGCAGGAATCGATCCCAGAGCAGAGACTGGAAGAAACGCAAAATATCACTGTGAACATACAAACATCTGGATTGGTAGTTAATTTATCTAGTCATATATTGACAGATACAGAGCTTAAGATCTTAAATAAAGGATTGACCTTTATACCTGCAGCACCATCCAGACATAGTGAGTTTGCATTTGATGTAAAATATTTTGCTAGAAACATAGCTTTGAAATATATGTTTAAGGGTAAAACATATGAGAATGACAACACAATTGACTTTAAGAAACCTAGCCTTATGGTCCCAATTTTACACCCCCCCCCCACAGTGGAGACCTTTGTAAGAACCTGTGAGAACGAGGTGTTCCAATTGAGACAGAAAAACAGGAATAAATGTTGCCATAATATGACTAAAAATGAGAAAGAAGCACTGCAGGAGCTTATGAATAATGAATTGGTAACCATAAGGCCTGCGGATAAAGGAGGCTCAATGGTTGTGATGGATAGTTCATGGTATGACCAGAAGATGTTTGAGTTATTGAGTGATACAGATACATATAAACTCATACCAGATATGAATTGGATAAACTAATACAGCAAGTGAAGCAAGTATTATATGACCTTATGATAACTCATTTGTTTATTCCAGATTTATATGAATACTTCACAGTAAATGAACCTATAGTTCCAGTAATAAAGGGCATGCCAAACATCCATAAACAGATGACCAATCCCCCCATGTGCCCGATTGTGTCTGAGGCAGGATGGATCACGGAGCCCCTTTCAATTTATACTGAACAACAATTAAAGGGAGCACTGGCTAAAGCAACAATGGCCTTAAGGGATACCAAGGATTTCTTGATGACATTATCCAGATAGTGTCATGACAATAGTAACCACCTAGTAGGAACACTGATGGTAACTATGGATGTGAAGAGCCTCTTTACAGTCATACCGAACAATTATGGAATTGAATCAATCAAACAGTTCTTCCATATGACCAATGATTATACAGTGGTTGACATCATGCAGTTATGTTCCCTACTAGATATATTAGAAAATAATGTCCTTATGTTTCACAATCAATATTATATACAGAAGTGGGGGGTAGCTATGA
This sequence comes from Protopterus annectens, assembly GCF_019279795.1. Lineage (NCBI taxonomy): Eukaryota > Metazoa > Chordata > Ceratodontiformes > Protopteridae > Protopterus > Protopterus annectens. The sequence continues at coordinate 762,525,125 of NC_056748.1, read as the reverse complement.
GCACCTCATGTGCCAACTCATATTCAAATACAGTAATGGCACAGTGGGAGTTGGACTTTTGTTTCACTCCAATAACATATGGAGACACAAACTTATATATTACAAGCAATTTGTGGATGACATCTTTTTGTTGTGGGATGATGAAGTTGCTGAGTTGGAAAGTTTTGTGAATTTTTTAAAAAACACAACTGAATTTTTGGACTTTGAAGTTACCAGTTCCAACAGTGATATACATTTTCTGGATGTCACTTTATTAAAAACTGCAGATGGTAATATATAAATTCGAACTTTTAGAAAAGGATGCTGGTAGAACAACATGGTGCATCGTACTAGTATGCATCCACGTCATATATTTCTGCAAGTTGTTAAAAGTAAATATCTTTGACAATCAAGATTGACCACTGAAAATAGTGTATATGAAGGAAGCATATTGAACATTAAGGAAGAATTAACACAAAGAGGATATAAGGCCAGAGAAATAGACAAGACCATAGTGAGCATGCAACATTTAAGAGATACCAAAGGTAAACCCTCTTTTCATAGAGAACATAATGATGATAATATCAGAAGAAGAGACTTGGGTTTGCATACTGTCAGATGTATATTAACCTATAGAAAAGATGTCAAACGAGTACGTGACATAATTAAAAATAATTGGGAAATATTAACATCTGATGAAACTATTAGACATATAGTGGGGGATACACTAAGATTCTGCTATAAAAACAGAAAAAAAACTTGAAACAACTACTATGCAAAGAGAAAATAGAGAAAGTGAATAATTTATATTCTCAGAAACAAGGTACCTTTAAATGTGGTAAATGTACAACATGCCAATACCTTATACCTGACCAAATATTCCAGCATCCAATTACAGGTAAAATATATAAAACGCCAGTGTTTGTGAATTGTGCAACTAACAACATTATATATGTCGCCAAGTGCATGAAATGTGCTGACTTTTATATAGGCAAAACAAATTGTGCCTTTAGAATTCGGATACAAGTGCATTTAAGAGACATTAAAATCAAAAACTCCAATACCCTCTACAAACATATCAGCCAGAGCCCTGACCATACATTCCATTTTATGGCCTTGTAAGTAATGGGTTCTAACATGAGAAGAGGAGATCTAAAGGCATAGACTGAGTATGAAGAGACAAAATGGATTGCAGATTTGAGGGCAGATATAGCACCAGGACTTAATGAGAATCTGCCAATGAAACCTATTCTAAGGAGGCATGTTGTCTGAGGTGCTAATACTGATTGGGCACACCCCTTATTTCCTGGTACATGATTGGCTAGTAGTTTGTGAATTTGTGAATGAACTATGTCAATCATAGAGGTGTGATCCAGTTTCCATTGGATAGTACTTGCGTTTAAACTAAGTTTTGGATTGGGAATTAACAGATCTGAAGAAGGCGAAAGCTGAAAGTGCTCATCTCTTGTGTTTTAATAGTTTTAAGTGTTTTTACTTAATAAATACATTTTACCGTGGTATCACTTCTCATCTTTTACCTGAAGTCTCTCAACATATTTGCTGTCCGGATGTGTACATTACACACCACCCTTATATGTCCTTCTCCTAGATGGAGTGCACCCATTGCAGCCTTACCACTGCTCTCTGGAGTGAGGATCATGGATGTTTATCATTAGATCACTGTTGTAGTAGTCTAAGAGAATCGAACGTCACTCACAGGTGGGGACTCCAGTATTTCCAATACAACCTGCCAATATACAGGGAGCGTGAGTCAGGACAAGCAGAAATTCTAACACTTGATTATTGAGAGTTCAGTTATTTAGAACAATCCTTCAACTAAATAATTCTATTTCTAAAAACAAAATAAATCCAATTATAAATCCTCCTTCAAAAAAGAAACTGACTCCTATTCATTCCTTTTATAGGTTTTATTGGGATAAGTGCTTTTGTCATTGTAGACTTTTTCATATCCAGTTCTTACATCTCAAACCAGAATCCAAGCAAAGATATAATTTCTTACAGGTGTATTTTCCTCAACATGTAGCTGTACCTCCTGTGTTGTCAGCCTTAGGGGATGTTTTCTTTGTAGCAAGCAATCTGTTTGACAGTTAGTCACCAGCTCCTGGAAAGTTCCGATAAATTATATAAGGTGCCCCAATTCCACAAATTTCATTTTTTAACCCCAGATCAGATCATGCAGGAATTTCTTTCCCAAATTTCTTATGGTAGCTTGTCCTATTCCTTTTGACAAGCTGGGAAAAGCCTTTAGAATAATGAATTGTCAGGTTCTTGAGTCTAGATTTCTGCTGGCTTCCTTTGACAATATAAGAAAGTTAATTGCTGAGCTCCCTTAATAGTATCCTCTGTGTCTCATCTAACCAAACATTCTCTAAAATGTGCCTACGGCTCTGCTTATACTGTTTCTATTGCAGCTGTCACTGGGTCAGTGATGATATGTTATTTGGTTCTTCCTCTGCTGTGGTCCTTAAAAGGTTTGATGAAAAGAGAAAGTTAATTTAGGGGGTTACCCCATTTTCACCCCTTCTTGTCAAAATATGATAGAAACTTTTCTTCCAGTTCATGTTCTCTTTTCATAAAGAGGATAAGTATTCCCAATGAGGTACAGGCAAACAAAATTCCAAAATCAATGGCAGGGAGGGTCAAAGAAGAAAGGGGGGTCCTGCCAGAACAGGGATAATCTAAGAAAACAAACTGACTACATAGCCCTTCCCTTCCCTACTCTGGCAATCCTATACACCTTTCCCAAACTTTAGGTCTTCACTTTCCTCTTGTGACTGCAGATAACTTCAGACACTTTGGTTCTGAAAAATCATAAAAAAGATTACAACTGGCAATGGGAGTCCTTTCCTCCTTTACAAGGGATTCATCTTCTCTACCCAATCGAACCTCCCTGTTCCTTCCTATTCTAAATCAGAGGTTGTCTCAGGGGGTCAAAGAACCTGTTACCCTAGATCTATGAGGGAGTGGATTTTATTCAAGAATCTTTCTGGTGCCAAAGAAAGAAGGAATCCAGAGATCTGTCCTAAATCTACTTTTCTTTCCTAAACCTTCACATTAAAATCTCTCTCTACTGTCTTTGTTACCTCTCATTCCACCTCTCTGTTTTCTAGTAATTCTGGATTTAAAAGATACTTATCACATTCCAGTTCTGAAATGCTTTTTACGTTTTTCTTTGTCTGGTTTACGTTTTCATTTTTTCTTTGCCCCATGGTTTGTCAACACCTTTGGAGTGTTTACAAAGGGCCTGGGTCCCATAATAGCCCACTGCCTGTTGCAGGGCATTCATTTTTTTATATTTTCCTGTATGTTTGCGGATAAAAAAAAAAAAAGGCAAAGTTTGTTTGTTTGTTTGTTTGTATGGTTGTAGACATCAGCTGGGTACGACAACCCTGTGTTTCTAAAGGATAGCCAAACAGTCCACTTATGCTGTACTGATGAAGCCAAAGGAAAGCTGAAACATGCATGTCCACAACTAGTGGAGTTTGGCTTTATTGGCCTGAATGTGTCCATAACAGACTTAAAAAGAAAAAAAAGTCATGGGCATTCAGAACTGCTATATAGCTGAAACACCCGATGTCCTTAAGGGGTCATTTGCATATATCCCATGGGGCTCAAATACAAGAGGTTTAAGAAATCACACAGTGGAAACTCTAGCTTGGCTAGATTTTTCTTGTAGTTTCTAACAATTGGTTTGTCTGTATGATATTACTCATTATATTCTGTATTTAGACAATTGAAAAAAAATAAAACAACTTTCTCTCAGCCTGGGTTTTCAGGTAAACAGAGAAATCTTCTCTCATGTAATCTCCCAGGATAGTGTTTCTGGGATGCTTACTGGACACATCATCCACAATGGCTTTTCTTCCTCAGGACAAACTGGAATGCTGGAAGGAGGAGTTTCTGATATTTTTCAACCAGACTTTGGCATTTGCCCATTAAAATCACATAATTCTCAGTTTTGTGGCCTCTACTATTTTAGTGATGCCTTTGGCCAGAATTTACACTTCAAAAAGTCAATGGTTAATCAATTCAGTTTAGACACAACACCAGCAACCCTTTCCTTTCAGATGACAGTGTTGAGGTTTGTGAAAAAAAGTGTTATACTGGTGGGTGAATCCAGCTCATACTCAGTCTGTAGCCAAAGGTGGAACAGACTTTGCTAGGGGAGCTGTATCCAAGAGGGTGAAAGTCCAGGTCCTTTGGAACAAGCAAGACAAATTAAAGTACACAACTGACAAAGAAACAATGACTGTAATATATGCACTCAAGTCTGTAAACCATCTTTGGACTCCAGTCGCACTCCAAGTAATCACATACAACACCATAGCGATGTAGTGGATAATCAGACGGGGACCATAAACTTGGCAGTCTAGCTGTGGCAGCCTGGGAACTAACAACTCAGCAAAATCTGTCTCTCTAGGCTATCTACATTCTTTCACAGCAAAACATTATTGCAGACAAGTTGAGCAGGACTAGCACAGATCCTCATGAATGGAAGCTGCACCCTGGAATTGATCCAGTAGTTTAGACAGAGCAGGCTGAGAGGGGCAACTGCCCTGGGTACAAAGCATTAGGGGCCAGAACAGGTTATGCCTCATCCCAATCACTCTTTAATGCAATACTGGCTTTTAAAAGCTGTTGTTTCATTTGTGGTCAGACCTGAGCACTATAGAACTATGTGTGTGTTCTAAACGGTAGCTAGCAGTTTGCTATAGTTTAAAAGTTATTTTTTAAACTAAAATCTGAACTCTGTAGTGCTCCTTGCAGGGTATAAACTGTAGCAAGCAGCTTGTTACAGTTTATTAGAAAAAATTTTTTTTTAAACTAAGACCTGAGCACTGTAGCACTTTGTACAGGAAAGGTATAAATTGTAGCAACTGCTTGCTACAAATGTAGCAAGCAGTTTGCTACAGTTTAAAATAAGAAAAAACTGGCATGAGCCTTCATTTGGCTCAGTTTCTTCCGACTGTGCATTTTTTGCCACTTAACATTATGGTAAATTAATTGTGACAGTCACTGGCCATATCATCATCGACTCCTTGTTCTGTTTACTTATTTAAAATCTGATGACCAGATGGGTGAGCCAACCCAGTGGTATACCATTCCAGTTATAACCCAAGCTTTGAAAACTGTAACAGGGCACAAATAAAATGACAGGAATTAAAAAGGCAAAGCTGTTACACATGCTGTCATAGCAGTTTCAAGCTTCAGATACTCCTGAGTTATGCCATTTCACAAGACTTATGATTATCTGCAGGTAAATGATTAAATGCAATGCACAGCCATCAGTTCTGTAGGATAAGATGCAGTTTCCAATCTTTGTGCATTACAAAATAATTTCTGATGTGTTCATGTAAGGTCATTTCTATGCAGAAGGTAGGTAGGTGGACATAATCTTCATTAACTTTCATTTATTCCACGCACCACTTGTTACAACACAATGATCATGTGATCGTAACCAGGAAATTTAAACTGTGTCAGTTTGTTTCTCCATTTTCTGATGAAGTTTGTTATAGAATAAATGAAAGAGCTAATCTCTACAAGTTTCTGCTGCTTCTTTTCTGAATTGGAATTCACATTTGTGAGTTTGTGACTGGTCAGTGTCTCTGCAGACTTGCTGCTTCTTTCTTGGTCGTTTATGTGAGGTCTGGTTTTCTTCAGTAATCCTTCTTCCTTTTCTCTTTCTTTTTAAGCTCTGGTACTCATCTTGTATAGCTTAGGCTACTGCAACAATGACCTACTGATGAACACAGTACTGTTGTGTAAATAAACTTACCATAACAGCAGATGTTTGAATACTTCATTGTTGCAGTAGGTGCTCCCTCCAGCCACCCCCCTCTTTCTGCTGTTTTTATGCCAGAGTGTGGGATTTGTATTACTACTGTTCCTACCTGACATGGCTCTAGCCTCTTGTCTTCTTAGGCAACAAAGCTCTGACATTTTGTTCATAGGTTCATAGTTAGGTACTAGGCTACTGGCCCTAGGGCCTATATAAGCCTAGCCAAAAAGGTACCCTGGTTTTCGCCACCCAAGAAAATTATTTTCCTGTGCCCTTGTCAAGCAGAGCCCCAGAGGTGATCCCCGGGGTGAATTTCCTATTTTCCATCCAATCATCAAGATTTTTCTTGAAGAGTGCTAATGAGGAGCTTTGTTTGATATAGATAGGTAGTTTGTTCCAGAGTATGGGAAGTCTCTGGGACAGGAATCTATCCCTCCAGCATGTTCTGTTTATTGTGTTGACAAAATGTAGGTCCCTAGAGTGTGCAGCTTGGAGGGATTGGGATTTCTTTAAGTGGAGCATGTCCAACAGCTCTGGGTTTGACATAGCTTTGTATGTTAGGCAGAGATCACCTCTGAGCAGGTGATATGCAACGGAGTAAAGCTGGAGTTTTTTGAGACGGTCTGCATAGGGCATCTGTTTGTGGCCAGTAATCATCTTTGTGAGGTATTTCTGCGGCCTTTCCAGTTGTTGTAGATGTCTTGTGAGGTACATACCAAAAGGGGCATTGTACTCTATAATGGGTCTAATGAGTGACAAGTAGAGGGGAACAATGGCCTCTTTTTTCCTGGATGAGAAACCTTTTGTAATGAGGTGTGCCATGTAGAAGGATTTCCTGACTACTGTGGCGATGTGATTATCAAAGGAGAGACTACTGTCCACCTGTGTCCCAAGGCCTCTTATCACACTTTCGGTGTTAAGTAGACTACCACCTATGTGGTAGCTCATGTGTACAGAGTTTCTACCAAAGGAGGTGACAATGCACTTTTTGGCATGGCTTTGACACCAGGCATCTGTTTCAATGAGGCCCTTTTGTAGGATGTCTACATCGTTAGGAGTTTTGTTTATGGCTCCTAGTTTGCAGTCATCTGCGAACTTAGATAGCCAAAGACCTTCTGTGTTAGCCTGTACTTCAGAAAAGTAGATACCAAACTGGAGAGGACCCAGGACTGAACCCTGTGGTACTCCACTTGTCACTGGTCTGAAGTCATATTTGGAGTCTGCTGCTTTCACAGTGGAGGTTCTGTCAGTGAGCCAGTTGGCAACCCATCTTCTGACATAGGGATTTATACCTAGTTTAGTGAGTTTATCTATAATTCCAGAGTGAGGGATGGTGTCAAAAGCGTGAGATCTAGATAGGCTGTGTGAACCACCTTACCCTCGTCTTTGGCTTTGGTGACTGCTTCAAAGAAGTCTATCAGGTTTAGGAGACATGATCTGCTTTTTACAAACCCGAGCTGGGCGGGGTCCAGAGTTTGGAGCTTACTAATAACTTTGTTTATAAGTTCCGTGATGATACTTTACATGGCCTTGCAGACCAGGCTCATCAGGCTAATGAGGAGGTAGTTCTTAGGGTCCGTGGTGGCTCCCCCTTTGTGGAGTGGGATAACCATCTCTATGCACCATTCAGTGGGCATAAAGCTTGAGGTGAGGCTATGACTGAACATGATGCTTAGGTGGGGTGCCAATTCATTCTGTAGTTCATGTAGAATGCAGCCTGGGATGTTGTCAGGTCCCATGGATGCTGTATTCTTGGCTTTGGAGAGTGTGGTTTTTACCTGTGCAGCCGTGATTACAGGAACTTTGCATTCTTCCGGTATAGAGATGGGGTCTTTAGGGGGTGAGAGAGGGGTAAAGTTAGCACTGAACCTATCTGCCAGGATGTTGGCAATATCAGTTGGGTCTGTATATTTAGCGCCATTGTGCTGTAACTCAGAGCAGATCTGAGTGTTGCCATTAAGATCCCTGACATAGCTATAGAATGCTTTGTGGTTGTCTTTAGCATCAGTGGCGATTTTGTTTTCATAACTAGCTTTGGAGGATTTTATGAGGGATCTCAGCTTCCTACTGAGGCTGACCAGGGAGTTCCTCCAATAATGGGATTTTGCTCTTTTTTGCAACAGTTTCTTTCTTCTGTTGTAGAGTTTGTTTATAGCAGGAGACCACCAGATTGGCTTCCTTTTTTGGAGGATAGCATCTTGGTTCTGTTAGGGATAGCATGATACACACACACTCGTGTAACTGCTTATAAAGTGCATTTGTGTAAGATTCAGCAGTCTTACCTCTATTGTCTATCTGCATGGGTGTCATGAAGTTTGCCACTTCTGTCTTAAGAAGTGTGAAGTTGGCTTTGGAGAATTTTTTTATGGTGGTTTCCCTAATGGGGGTGGGGGCTGGGGGCTGGATGTGGATGTCTAGGGTGATTAGCTTGTGGCTGGATCTGGCCAATGAGGAATTGACCTCTGGTTTGGAACACCGATCACCCATGTTGGTAATGACCAGGTCTAGGATATTGCTGCCCCTGATGGGGGTGTGGATAAGTTGATCCAAGGCACTGGAATTTATGAATTCCAGAAAACATTGAGCAAAAGAGGTGGTACATGACTAGTTTTCCCAGTTAATGGTTGAGTAGATGAAATTGCCCATTATGAGGTTCTTGGGTTGTGCCCTAATATTTTCCAGTGTATCAAGAAATGAGGAGTGGGAATCCTGGGACATGGTGGGGGATCTGTAGCAAGTTACAATTTGGATTGCAGTCTTGCCCAGAGTTAGTTGCACTTGGATAATCTCAGATGCATTATGCTGAGCAACTAGCCTGGAGGTGTGGATATCCTTAATGAATATGGACACACCTCCGCCTTTAGTGTTTCGGTCCAGGTTTGGTGGCCGAAAGGTGTGGTATGATTTATAGCCTGGTAATGCAGGGGTGCTCTCTGTAGCCTTGAAGCAGGTCTCTGTCACTGCACAGATGTCGATGTTCTCCATTTTAAGGAGTATCTTGAGTGAATGCATTTTGAGGGTTAGACTTCTAGCAATGAGTAGCATTACCCTCAAATCTTGCTTGCTTGTACCTGTTATGGTGGTGAATTTGCGATTTGAACCTTGCCTAAAAAAGGCACTATAGTGGTGGCAAGAGCCTTAGCCAGTATCCGGAATCCCAAGGGTGACAGGTGCAGGCCATCTCTGGCAAAGCATCGTGGTCTGTTGATCATGTCATCCCGGGCAGACAGATACTGGATCCCCTTAGAATGACACTTAGCTTAGCCAATTGTTGAAGTTGCCCTAGTTGCCCTAGTTATGGGACCTTATACTGCTCAATTCAAGTTGTACAATAGATAGAATGCATGGAAGGTGTGTTAAAGCTTTGTATGCTGGCTGGCTGACTGGCTGACTGGCTGATCTGATCCTAGACATCATACAGCCCATATAGCTTAGGCTACTGAAATAGTGATCTATTCAAATATATACAACTATGTTAAGTTTACTTGAAAATCTGTACTTTCTGAAGTCCCCTTCTACTACTATACCCCTGAGTTAACATTGTATGTGTTTACAGTATTTTGTCATCCCACAATGTAACACTGCAGTTCTTTGTGTTTATGTTTATCCACAGATCTGTGTTCATCTTGACACTTTTCCAAAGCTATTGGCATCTGACCATCACATTTGTGACCTCTGTTCATTTTTTTTCTCTTCCCAGCAACTATATTTTTCATTCTTCTTGCTTGTGATATGTCAGATATGAAGATACCAGAATGACAGACAATGTCAAGGAGTTTATAATAATAATGATAGAAACACACATGCTGATAATTGTACTGCTCTGTGATTTGTTGCCACTGAGGCTAAGGCTTTGTATATGTGTGTTACTGGAGAAATATTTTGATTTTTCTTAATTATGCGCAAGAGTTGGACTGCTGAAAGTCTAATTTCTCAATATGGGAAATATCATATTAGATGAGTCAGTGCTGCTTTTGTAGTTTTTGAACTTTCACACATCAAATCAAATAATTCTGGAGCCCTGCACTTCTGTAGATCATCAGTTTTCTGTTTATTGCACAACATTCAGACCTGCAGTCAGTGCATTGGGCTGAGTGTAACCAGGGTCTTGCACACACATAGGATTAATTATTTGCTCAGCTGGCCATCCCTTCTTTAATAGTCCTCACTAATTTTCCAGCCCATATTCCAATCACAGTATATACAACCTCACAAATTTAGCATGTACATGCACAATTAAATTAGAATCATGTCTTGTCCTCTGAATAAAATTAGTATTTCCTCCTTCTAACTCTGTTTTTCATATGCATTTTGAAGTGACATTGTAAAAATCTATGAGTTAGTGGATGCTGTAGAACTTTTAGCATTTTAAAATATGGTGTAGAACCCTAAAGTAAAATGTCAGTATCAGTGCAGTAGGGAGTACTCTGTGATTAGCCCACTTGGCTGTGAAGTTTCAAAGCTAAGCAAACTTACCTTTATAATAGTGTTTAGTCCACACAGCCCTTACTAATTAGAAGCTGTCTTTTAACTACAGTAGAAAAATAAGGCTGAAGGCTTCTTCAAGGCTCCAAGGTAAGGCCAAAATAGTAGGCCTCTCCAAGGTCCAACTTTCAGCTCTAAATACAGATACTTTCTCACATTGTAATTGACTGGTTAACCCCCCACCTTGGGGTTTTCTCACTCCTGTACATCATACATATGCTCCCCATACAAGATGTAGGGCATAAAGGTGATGTACTGGTGCAAACACTCAGAACTGAAAAAGCCCCAGGAGGAACAGAATACTCTCAGTGACAAGGAGGAACATGTGTATCCAGAAAGAAAAATAAGGATGGAAGAAGGGAGAAGGGCCCCCTTGGCTAGGAGAGAAATAGAACCCAGGGCAAGAGGCAGGACAGAGGGTAAAGGAGGGAGGGAATGAATACCTCAACAGTGAAGAGAAGGACATCTGCTGTTATGGTAAGATTTTACCAACTGTACTATGCACTTCCATGTCACTGTTGCAGTATTCTTCAGCTAAGGGAGAGTATGATAGCTTAAGAAGAAGTCTGGGAGAAGGAAGGCACAGAGGAACTCTCAACAAACCCTGAAGAATAGCTCTGGCAAAGCCAGCTATGGCTCTGGAAATAACATCCAGCTTGTATTGTTTAGTGAAAGTATAAATAGAGGACCAAGTAGCAGCCTCAAGCATGGAACTGGTATCCATATCCTTGAAAAAGGCACCAAAAGAGGCAGTTGCCCTAGTAGAATGTGCCTTTACAGATGAAGAAAGACATTTACCATGAAAAGAATAACAAAAGTAAATGGTATGAGAGATCAAGTAGGAGATAATTTCCTTACATACAGCAAATCCCAAAATCCTGAGATGAAAAGAAACAAAAAGCTGCTCAGATTTGTGAATAACTTTAGTTTTACCCAAATGATATCTGAGCTATCCATGTAAATCTAAGGTGTGAAGAACCTTCTCACTGGTAGACTGCGGAGAAGGAAAACAGGAAGGAAGATGAATAGACTGATTAAGGGACAACTCACTGACCACATTGGGCATAAAATTAGGATTAGTATGAAGAGACACCCTGTCTCTGTGAAAAACATTAAAAAGGAGGACTAGCCATGAGAGCATGAAGTTGAGGCACTCTCCTGGCTGAAGTAACAGCCAAAAGAAGAACAACAGTCTTCCAAGCGCAATGTTTTTCCTTTTTGCGTAAATATTGTAAGTATATTAAGTTAATTAAAAAAATCTTAAAAACGCTATTTTTATGATAATCGGGCTGGGAAATGTTGATAGTTGTGTAGAGAAAAGAAATAATTTTAGTTAGTATGCAGATTGTGGATAAATAAGCACTTAAACCTTTTATTTGGCAAGTTGGAAATCAGAAACTAAATATAAAGGGACAAATTCTGTGTAAGTGCATGTCAGAAAGGTCATGATACTGTGGAGATTTTGAAGCGATGCTTTAAGTTTTTTGCTTACATTACAATGGTTCAGCTATTTCGGAAAGACCTATGTGTGTATATATATTACTGGTCATGTGGTACACTTTTAATTCCAAAATTAACACTAAATTGGATTTGTTCTTTCAAGATTACTTTCTAATGATAACATTTTTTACAAGTAGAGTGCTTGAGGAAAATGTTTCTTGATAGACAATAGAAGAACAGTTAATTCAAAATTGTACAGCTAAGGTGTTTTCGGGTTAAACATGATATATTTGATTGGTATTTCACTGTTGTGCATTCCTGAATTTCTGTTCAATTTTATTAACTGAGTGTTCATTTTAATTTGTTGTTTTCATTCACATGATTATTTATATCATTTCAGTTATTTATTAAGCTGCATATACGTTTAGAGTGAGGATCCTGATTCTGATGAAGTCTGACTTTTGAAGATGAAATTGCTGCATTGTTTGAACAAATTTGTTGTTTTTGTGGAAGAGACCTTCATTTTTCTCTATTAGACTTTTTAGTACTAGTTTGTAAATTGACTCCTCCTAGAGAAATTACAGCTTATCACTGTAGGAATGTCTGATGAAAATTGCTTACTAAATTGATCGCACCTTTAGTAAAATGGTCAAATGAAATGCACTTAATTTAGGATGTTTGTTTGCTGTGGAATTCTTTGTCTTTAAAGTTTTCTTCTATGTTATACTGACAGTTTTCATGCTGAAAAACTGCTTTGCAAAGTATTTCTTCATATGCTGTGAGATATAGACAGTTAATTTTAATATTAAAAGCACCACTTAAAATTAGAGTGTACATATGCTGGGCAATGGTTTAGATACAGACAAACCTAGGGAAGCAATTATGCCCTGAAACATTCATAGCTAGTACAGACAATTGCTTTACTATACTATCATAAGATTTAGTAAGGTCTGTAAGTTGTTACTTGCTACTGGCTGTGAGTTTAGATGTAAAACAATAGCACATGAAGGTCAGAAATAAGTAAGTTCAACAACTGGACAAAACTTTACTTAGAACAACACCTAATAAAACACCCACTTGCAAAGTGACTGCCTGATATGTTACCAGATGTTAAGAGTTCAAGCAAGGGCAATGTACAGTGCCTGGAAATAAATACCCCATTATCAATTTTGAAGACACACTGGCAAAGTAAATCAAGTTGGTTATTAGAAAGAATCTCAGGACAAGTACCAGTCCTAATTGCTGACAAAAAGAAGTCTGTCATCACAGCCTTGTATTTTTCACCTTCTCAACCACTTCAAATTTAAGAAATGCATTCCCCCATGCAAATTCTTTTACTATACATGCTTAAAAATGTGTGAATAATTTTCATTTATAATATTTAAATTCACATAAACAGATTTTCCAATGAGTAACAATATCCTTAAACACTTCTGTTTTATAAGTATTAATTTATACAGTTATATGTACCTTACTGTTTTCAATAAACAATGTTTCTGACATATGCTTTGAAAAAAATACTCATTTGAGTACAAGAGCATATGCTTGGCTACACCCATTGAATAAACTACAACGTATGATCCTGTTTGTAGGAAACAGAACGGCACTTATATATAGCAGGCTACTCTAATGGCCATTTGCATAAAATGAATGAGTGCACTGAAAAATGTACAGAACGAGAACCAAGTTCTATACAGCACTGCTTTGCACATGGGAAGGGAGTTAGAGAAGTAAAGTGAGTGAGTGAGTGAGTGAGTGAGTGAGTGAGTGAGTGAGTGAGTGAGTGAGTGAGTGAAACTAAATGAGTGAACATGTCAAAGTATAAGCAAGTCTGAAGTCTCAGTGCATGGCCCCCAACCTCCTAGACTGGTAGTTGTCTCAGACTGCCTTTTGCCCAGTCATAACCTTGAAAATCATCCTTGGGCATTGCAAGGAGTCATTTGTTGATCAGTGAAAAAAAAAATTTGCAACAGAGATGATCTTCCAGGGGCAATAACTGGGGAGATAAGAGTAGATCATTTTTTTCATTTCAGCTGTTTGCCTGGGTGGAGTGATGTCTGGAGTTATACAACAAAGAAGGGTTTCATGCAGAAGAGAAAACTACAGATAAGAAAAATATCTTTCTTGTTTTATTTTATTTCAGGTAAATTAGGTCAGAGTCAAGTGATCTAACAAAACTTGAGGTCTGAAACTAGAATGCAGAAAACTCAGTAAGATAGGTTATTTCTATGTAAATGGAAAAACTGTCTTTTAGCTGTAAAAACGTTTTCTCTACACTCATTAAACTGGTTACTAAGTTATAACTCCTGCATTCTACAACTTGTAGTGCATTATATTTTATTTTATTTATTTATTACCATGTAAATTTGTTGCACACACATTCCCCTTTCAATGTAACATCACTTATTTAAAAAGGCACAGTTTGCTAGTGGAAGCAGAGGGAATCAAACCCAGGACTACAAGATGAAGGTCATTAACCCTCTGAAATAAATTACTGGACTGCTAAACTGCCATATTATTGACTATTAGACTATTTATTATTAGATTAGTTTCACTTCTGTGCTACATGGGCACCTATTTGGTAAAACTGGAGATATTATACAGCAATAGAAACAAAGAACCGGAAAAATCAACATGTTCAGTGACTGGACAAAAGTTTACTTACAGGGAGGTCTAATAAAAGAACCATTTGTACACAAACATTGTATAGAAGTTACTGGAATTATTTGCTATTCTTAGAGTATGAAGTGTGACTAGGAACACTCACTTGAAATAAACATTCCAACAATTGCTATGAAGATGCTGGCACCCTCCCTTCAAGTTGTTGCCCTGTCATGCAGTTTACGAGTTTAACCTGGTTCTTAGACATGACAGCCATCGGTTTCATAATGTACACTGAAGAAAGGCATGTGTTCTATTTCAAATAAAAATACTGAGGACACTCAAAGGTTATGAGCCTAAGTTCTCCAAGCAGAATGCAGCTTACTAACATTGGTGGTTTTCAATATTTTGATTGCAGATTTGCAGCATAAAATAAAGATTAACAATTTAAAAAAATGTTGCAAAGGTAATTTTGCAGGTCAGATACAGGATTACTGTGAAAACAGAACTATGGGTAACATAGGAGTGTAGTATTTAGTACTGCTGCCTTACAGCACTCAGTTCACCAATTCATTTCTCAGCTCTGGAACCTTTTTGTTTGAAGTATGCATCTCCTCCTTGTGTCTGTTTGGGTTTTTTCCAGGTGCTCCAGTTTCAGTTCCAGTACATCACAAATATGTACTGTTAGTGCACTGCACATCTTCCAAATTCCCCATAGGTGAGCATGGCATATGCAAATAAGTATATGTTTGCATCCTGTGATAGACTGTCATCCTTTCATGGATTAGTTTCTCTGTTTTGTATTCAGTGAGTGTTGGGATAGGCTCTAGCTTAGCCATGTATGCCAAATGGATAAAGCTATTAGCTGAGAATGAATGAAACAGTGTTATAATTTAAGTAAAGTCATACAGAATAATTAAATATTTCTTTTATTTACCCAAGTAATCAAGTACAGGATTGATTGCAGTGGAGATGGAGCATATCAGCAGTCAGCGGTAGTTAGGCTGTGAAACTAATCCTAGACAGGGTACCACAACATCACTGGACACACACACACACACACACAAACACACACACACACACACACACACACACACACACACACACACACACACACACACACACACACACACACACACACACACACACACACACACACACTCACTCTCATGTTGTTTGCACACCTTTGGCAATTTAGACAACCACCTGTTTGTTTATGACATGTCTCTGGGATATCAGAAGAAGCCAGAAAAAAACACAATCAACAGAACGTGCTGGAGGGACAGGTTCATAACCCACAGACTGCCTATGCTATGGAATAGACTTCCCATACATGTCAAACAGAGCACCTCACTGGCCCTCTTCAAGAGAAATCTTGATGAGTGGATGGGAATTAGAAAATTCACCCCAGGGATCACTCCAGTGGCTCTGCTCGACAGAGGCACTAGGAACTAAGGTTGGGTGGCACGATGCCAGAATAATCCTATAGCTAGGCTTGTAAAGGCTCCAGGGCCTAGTACCCACCTATGAACCTATGAGTGGGATACATCTAAAAAAGAAATATAGACATAGGAAAGAAAAAGTAATTTAATATGGTGAAATATTTACGCAAAGGAGAAAGTAAAATTAATCAATGCAAAGAAAAACAGCAATAAATATTTGAAGAGCAATACAGGCAAAGGCATATGGATATGGAAAATTTCACACTACAAAAATAAGAGGAGTTATCCCCAGGGTGAATTTTCTATTTCCCATCCACTCATTAAGATTTCTCTTGAAGAGGGCCAGTGAGGTGCTTTGTTTGACATGTATGGAAAGTCTATTCCATAGCATAGGCAGTCTGTGGGTTATGAACCTGTCCCTCCAGTACTTTCTGATGATTGTGGTAATGAGGTTGTGGTCTCTGGGCTGTGTGGTGTGGAGGGACTGGGATTTCTTTAGATGTAGCATTTCTAACAGAGCTGGGTCAGACATGGCTTTGTAAGTCAAGCAGAGATCGCCTCTAAGTAGGTGATATGAGGCAGAGAATAGTTGGAGTTTTTTTGAGTCTGTCCATATAGGACAAGTGTTTAAGGCCCAGGATCCTCTTTGTGAGGTACTTTTGTGGCCTCTCCAGTTGTTGCAGGTGTCTAGTGAGGTACATGCCAAATGGGGCATTGTACTCGATGATTGGCCTAATGAGGGAAGAGTAGAGGGAGACAATGACTTCTTTCTTCCTGGATGCAAAATCCTTAGTAATGAGATGTGCCACATAGAAAGACTTTCTGACCACAGTGCCAATGTGGTGAACAAAAGAGAGGCTGCTGTCAACCTGTGTTCCCAGATCTCTTATAACACCTTCTATGTTCAGTGGACTACCATCAATGTGGTAATTCATGGGAACCGGGTTTTTCCCAAAGGGGATGATGACACATTTTTTGGCATTGAGGTTAAGGCCATGGTTCTGACACCAGTCGTTGGTCTCAGTGTGACCATTCTGTAGGATGTCAACCTCACTTGGGGAGTTAATAATAGTTCCCAACTTGCAATCATTTGTAACTTTGTCAGCCAGAGTCCCTTTGTGTTGGCCTGGACTTCAGAGAAGTAGATACCAAACAGGAGGGGACCCATGACCAAACCCTGTGGGACTCCACTCATGACTAGTCGGCAGTCTGACTTGGAGTCAGCTACTTTCACACTGTGGGTTGTATCTGTGAGACAGTTTGCAACCCACTTAGTGATATAGGAGTTGATGCCTAGCTTGTTGAGTTTTTCTATGATTCCTGAGTTGGGAATGGTATCAAAGGCCTTGGCCAGATCGTGGTAGGCTGTATGAACCACCTTGCCTTCATCCACAGCTCTGGTGACTGACTCAAAGAAGTCGACCAAGTTGAGCCTTCACAAAACCAAACTGTGTGGGATCCCAAGTTTGGAGATTCCCTTTATCCTTGTTTATTAGGTCCATGATGATGCATTCCATACCTTTGCATATCAGACTCATCAGGCTAATGGGGAGATAGTTCCCAGGGTCTGTAGTTGCTCTTCCTTTGTGGAGGGGGACGACTGTAGCAGTGCACCATTTGGTAGGGACAAAGCCTGACGTGAGGCTGTGACTCAACAGGGCACACAGGTGAGGTGCCAGTTCACTCTGTAGTTCATGTAGAACACAGCCAGGGATATTGTCAGGTCCCATAGAAGCTGTATTCTTGGCCTTGGACAGTGTTGTTTTAACTTGTGCAGCAGTAATACTGGTATTGTGATTGGTTCTTTGGGGGGGAGAGGGGTAAAGTTTGCACTGAATCTGTTGGCCAGTATATTGGCAATATCTGTTGGCTCGGTATAGGAGGTATCATTGTGCAGTAGCTCACAGCAAATCTGGGTATTGCTGTGGACTTTCTTTACATAACTATAGAAGGCCTTGTGGTTATCTTTACTATCTGCTGCAATTCTGTTTTCATAGATAGCTTTAGAGGATTTGATGAGGAATCTCAACTTTTTGTTGAGGCTGATAAGGGAGTTTTATCAGTCTTGGGACTTCACCTTATTCTGCATCAGTTTCCTCCTTCTGTTGTAAAGTTTGTTTATGGCAGGGGACCACCAGATTGGCTTCCTTTTTTGGGGGGAGAGTGTCTTGGTTCTATTGGGTATGGTGAGATCCATGCATTTGTGTACATGTTTGTACAGTGCATTGTTGTATGATTCGACAGTCATGCAACTATTGTCCATTTGCATGGGTGCCATGAAGTTAGCCGCCTCTGTTTTTTGGAGCCCAAAGTAAGCTTTGGAGAAGTTTTTAATGGTGGTTACCTTTGCTTGGGGTGGGAGGGATGTGGATTTCCAAGGTGATTAGTTTGTGGTCGGATCTAACCAAAGAGGAGCTGACTATGGGTGTAGAGCAACGGTTGCCCATGTTAGTAATGACCAGGTCAAGGATGTTGTTACCTCTAGTGGGGGGTAAGAACGAGCTGGTTCAGGGCATTGGAATTAATGAGCTTCAGGAAACGTTGGACAAGTGTATTGGTACAGCAGTAGTTTTAACCAGTTAATGGAGGGGTAGTTGACGTTGCATAGTATGAGAGTGTTAGGTTGGACCCTAATATTCTCCAGAGTGATTAGGAACATGGAGTGTGAGTCTTGGGACATGGTTGGGGACTTATAGCAGTCTACAACCTGAATCGCTGTCTTACTCAATGTTAGCTGCACCTGAAGTTTCTCTCATGCATTATGTTGGGCTACCAGTTTGGAGGTGTGTGCATCCTTTATGAATATGGAAACACCACCACCTTTGGAGCTTCGGTTCAAGTTCTGGTGCCGAAAGGTGTGGCAAAAGTTATAGCCTGATAGTGTTGGAGTGCTTTCTGCTGCCTTGAGGTTTCTGTTACAGCACAAATGTCGATGTTCTTCATTTTAAGGAGTGCTTTGAGTGTGCATTTTGAGATTTGGACTTCTAGCGTTGAGCAGCATGACCCTCAGATTGCATTTGTTTGTAGCTGTTAGGGTGGTAGTTTTGTCTTTGGAACACCACCTAAAAAGGCACTATAGGGGTGGCAAGAGCCTTGGTCAGTATCCGGAAACCCAGGGGTGACAGATGCAGGCCATCTCTGGCAAAGCATCAAGGTCTGCCAGTCATGTCATCCCAGTCAGACAGATACTGGATCCTCTTAGAATGACACCAGAAACTTAGTCAAATTGTTGAAATCACTCATTTTCTGCATGTACTGTGGTATCATTCTGGGTGATGGTAGGATGCTGCTTAGGGCTAGGATCATACCTGCCTGAGCTACATAATCTGAGCGCTCCTCCATGTCTCTTTTCTTGTAGTCCAGGACAGTACGTCTCAGGTCATTCGCACCCACATGTACAATGACTGAATCATATTTGTACCTGTTGTTGAGGGACCTGAGTGCATGCGTTATGTGGCTGATCCTAGCACCTGACAGGCAGCTGATTGTTACTTTCTACTTATTCAGCCTAGTGAATGGGACATCAGTATTCCTCACTATCGAGTCACCTATGACTAGTGTTTTGGGCATGCTGTTTTGCATTAGGGACTTTACTTGAGTGACACACTGTTTAGGAGAGTTATGTGTCTTCTGATTAGTGCTGTGTTGTGGTGGTCGAGTGCATTTCTGCCTTGGAGGTCTCTGCTGTTCGGGTAGATTTTTATTGAGAGCCTCCGCGAAGGTGGGTTTGTGGTTTTTGTTTTTATGTGAAGGCAGTGCTGGTGTGTTCTGGAGGGCTATGTGTTGCACATGGTGTGGGGCAAGTGTTGACCTTCTCCTCTTGACCAGCTATTTCGGTCTTGGCTGGAGAGTGCATGGGTCCCAATTTGGATATATAAGTGCATCTCTTGCAAGTCTGAGTGTTGGGAGGTAAGAAGAGAGGGTTGTTGGTGTACATGAGGCAGTTGCTACATTGCCTCAGGATGCCCAAGTTCACCAGGTTAATAGAAGAAAGCACAGGGAACTGACCTTTAGACATGCCTGGAGGGGTGGACATTAATAATAAGTACTGGATCTGTTTCCTTGTAGAATGTTTAGTGCTGGTAGCACTTTTGTGTTCTCCAATAGTT
Organism: Protopterus annectens; assembly: GCF_019279795.1. Classification (NCBI taxonomy): domain Eukaryota; kingdom Metazoa; phylum Chordata; order Ceratodontiformes; family Protopteridae; genus Protopterus; species Protopterus annectens. The sequence continues at coordinate 762,505,269 of NC_056748.1, read as the reverse complement.
GCTACATGAAGTCTGGTAAAGTGCTAGACTAATAAGCTAGTAAAAGTGCAGGAGAGGAGAGAACTAGTAGATCTAAGGGAAAAGTTGAAGAGCAGACTTTGGCACTGCTCAGATGCTTACAAACCGTCCTGGATACAGCAAGTCTGTATCTTGACTAGACTAGTTAAAGGAAAGGCGGGAAACAAGCACAAATGCGTGAGCCACCTGCTTCTCCTTACTTTGACATAACCTGTGTTAGACTTTCTACACTAAATCCTTCACTTTGCAGGTATTCCATAACTTCAGCTTCTATTTGTTTAACTTCTGCTGTACTAATCCTCTGTTTTATGTTCCCCCTTTATGATCTTACTTTTTTATACTGTGAAATTATCCATATCTGGGTGCCTTTACCTGTATTTCTCTTCAAATATTTTTGGAAGTTTTTTTTTTTTTTGTATTGATTAATTTGTGTTTTTCCTTTGCATAACCGTTACACCATATAATATCTCATTGCATAACTGTTACACCATATAATATCTCATTGCATAACTGTTACACCATATAATATCTCATTGCATAACTGTTACACCATATAATATCTCACTGCATAACTGTTGCACCATATAATATCTCATTGCATAACTGTTACACCATATAATATCTCATTGCATAACTGTTACACCATATATCTCATTGCATAACTGTTACACCATATATCTCATTGCATAACTGTTACACCATATAATATCTCATTGCATAACTGTTACACCATATAATATCTCATTGCATAACTGTTACACCATATAATATCTCATTGCATAACTGTTACACCATATATCTCATTGCATAACTGTTACACCATATATCTCATTGCATAACTGTTACACCATATAATATCTCATTGCATAACTGTTACACCATATAATATCTCATTTTCTTTCCCATGTCCATATTTTTTTATAGCTTTCAAATACTTCCTCTGTTGGTTCTTTTTTTTGCGACACAACGTTTCTTTGTTTATATAATGTTTTTAATGAATCTGTTGTATTATTGAACACAAATTGACATTTGAAGCTTTTGACAGTTTTTCTTGAGCAAGTATTTTTCCTTCCTCGAATTTCTCTCTTCATCTTTTTGAATATCTTCTATCTGGAAATTGTTGGCTTCTTGCAAAATAGTAACAAGACATAATTTCTTGCTTATCCTCAGTAGTCCTCTCTATCATCTTTATGGTTCTTTTGCGGTTTGTCAGTTTTTGTGGATTTTGTGGACTACTACTTTCTTCTTCAATAGGGTGGGGGGGCATACCCCTCTGAGCCTGGCCTAGCCCCATTGTAGGAAAATGTCTGTGTCTTGATAATTCTACATTGTCATTTTTTTCCAGTCTTGGGACCAATACCCATACTAGGAATAGGCACTTTTTTATCCTGGGACTAGTGCACCCAGCTGTCTTGTTTATTTTTTAACCAACCTCTACCCATGATATATGCTATATAAAATACACTCTGTATATCAGTGTTGCTTTGGTGAGATTTTGTGAAAACAGGGCTCACCATGTGAAGGTACTCACCAAGACTTGAGGATAAATTCATTTCCAGCAATATTACTCTCCTTTTCTTGCTGATTTCATCATCTGTCCATTTGGACCCTCTGCAATATAGCTCTAGAGAAGTAGTGTTAATTGCAACATTAGAACCAAGGCTGGACATATTACTGCAGTGTGTCTGCTCTGAGAACAGTAAATAACTGTTTAATGCAGAGCTTTAGCTATTGCCTTTCATATTACTTGTTCCTACCATACCCTGGTAATATGTGTCTGTAAAGGAAGAAGAGGTGCTTACCTTTCTGTGAGCTCAGCTTCTTTGCTATCTTATATCTCAATAAGGGAAATGACTGAACCCCCATATGCATTCCAGCTGTTGATTATGCATATTCTTCACTATTATGATGCAATATATACTCAAGACTGTGCAATGTAAGAAACACAACAAAGTGCAAGATGTTATTTAGACACCCAGAGCTCAATGACTTTCTCTATGCATTAGGAACATAAGAGCAATGGAACAATGCTAGACAAGTAATCACATAGGTTGGGTTGTCATACTGGTTACAGTGTCTAGCCTTTGACCATCATGTGTCTACAGTACAGAGGAAGTAATTTTATGTTGTGCAACTTATAAATAAAGTATGGCATTTAGGTCCGAGGAGGTCATTGTTCCACTGTATTCAGTATTCATAAGACCTGTCATTGAATACAATGCCCTCTTTGGTATGTACCTAACCAGGCACATTCTACAACTGCAATGTCCACAGAGGTTCCTCACTAAAAGAATATTGGGTGCAACTAACATGTCCTATGCACATCAACTCAAAGCCCTATCCCTGTATTCTGTCCTGGTATGCAAGCCATCATCGGACCCCATTCTGATGGGCCTCTTGCATATTTGCAAAACAGCAGCACTAGAATTACCCAGTGTAAAGATGCCTGAGCAGCCAAGCTAGGGTAAGGGGAGAGGGAGCAACTGCCCCAGACTTAAAGGGTTGGGAGGGGCGACAAGCCAATCCAGATCTATTTAATGAAGCCAGTATTGGATTTGCAGAAAAACCTCAGAGCTGTAGTGTTCCTTGTGTGGTCTAAACTGTATCAAACTGCTTGTAGCAGTTTGATACAGCTTAAAAATAAAAATGGAAAGTCACATTTTTCTTAAGACCAACTTGAGTACTGTAGAGCTGCATGCAGGCAAGGTATAAACTGTTGCAATTGTTTGCTACATCTGTAGCATTAATACATTAAAGTGCTTTTTTCTTTTGTTGATGTTCAGTGGAAGGACAGGGGGCATGGTAAGTCAATCACTGCTCTTCACTTGAAGAGCTGAGACAGTAGGGTTCATGGTACTGGCACAGGGCACTGATTGAGTCAGGTATACATCTGCCTTGCCTGTGATATAAATAGAACCAGATGGAAAGGCAGGTATGTGTCCAAGAGACTACCCCTTCACTAGAACAGGCTCCCCATCCATGTAAAGCAGAGGTCTTCCCTAACCATTTCAAGCATAACTTGGGCAAATGAATATGGAACAAGAAATTCGCCCCTGGTTTGACATCTTTGTCTCTAATGGAAACGGGCAGACTTCAAGTGCTGCATTTCACAGGCCCTGCTTGTAAATGTTTCATCTCCCAAGCCCCTGCAAACAATGATCAATGGTACCAGAACTTACCAGAGATTTGGGATACATGGCTAGGCTTAAAAACATCTCAGTGGTCATTAGCCTCGGACACACTTACGAACCATAAGATGCCTGGACATATACACCTTTAGGCAGAAACACTTTAAAGTTCTTACTGCCTTTCATAAGCAATTATTATCATTGCTCATTCATTCATTTTCAGGTGGATAAGGCTACTGTCCCCAAGTGTCTCATCAAGGACAACCTAACAGCACTCTCTTGGTAAATGACTTGCTCAGAGGCACGTTTGCAAGTACAGAATAACAGAATCAGACACAGAATTACAGGATGAAACACTAGCAGTTCATCAAGTCTGTCCTAAGCTCTGTTCATATTCTCTGTTTTAAATTGTAAGAAATGACAGCTGTTACATAACCTCTGTGACCTAAAGACCACAGCTTGACAGATTCTTTCAAATTTGTAGCAAAAGTAAGACCATCTAACTCACAGCCATCATAACTAGTGCTGTTACACATTTATCTTTATAATTTATGGCAACCAGTGATTCTGGATTTTTTTATAACATTACTGTGTTTTGTATTTTAACTTGACTGAATCATCAGTACAGCTTTGCTCATGAGAGGTGTTTATATGTTAACATGTACCTGGATGGATACTAAAAAAAAAGATTTTGTAATGTACATATACCAGTATGACTGCAGAATTAAGCTGTCTAATTTCCATTCATACGTGATACTTGCCAGACACTAGAAGCTACATGAAGCATATTTCACAGTATAATATGTTAAAAAAATAATTTTCTACCATATGCAATGTAAGCATTAAAGCCCGACAGGTTGTTGTGTGATATCTACACAGTAAGGATATAGTAAGGTAGAAGACTGAAGACTATATGCTCTCCATACCTAATGTCTGGATATCAGACAGCACCCTAAAAAATCTTAATGCAAATATAAAATAGAATTACTTCTACAGTTATGTTTGCACACATATAATTTACAGAATTTTTTTTAATAATGTTTGCATACAGAAAGGTAATCTTCATGACAAATATTGTCAACAAGGCATGCAGGTAATACACGGTCATGTTTTTTCTTTGGCTTTATATAATGTCATGTGTTTTTTTCATTTAGTGAAGTGACTGATGTTGTAGCTGTTGGAACTCTAAAACCATAATGCTACTTGCATTCATTGCATTTAGTAAAACTCCCCACTGTTCCTGTGTCATATCTTTATGTTCCATATCTTGCTGATGCATCTACAATCAGGTGGTGTAAAGACAGAACTAATCCTTGCTGGTATACCAGCCCATCATGGGATGCACAGACACATTCACTTACACAATGTATGTACACCTATGGGCAAATTAGAGGACTATCAATTCACTTGATAGCATGTCTCTGGGATGTAGAATAAAACTGGAGCACTTTGCAAAAAAAAACATTCAGCCAAAGGAGAAAATGCAGACTCCTCAGTGAGGGCATCCCATCTGACAATCAGACTGGTGCAGATTTGCACAATGCACTACAAAGCAGCGTGGCAGTACACAGATGCACATATGCTGTAGTTAAATTTCAACTGTTAAAGAAATAGAAATTTCACACAGAATAGGGCCAGATCCATGCCATAATTTAATAGTTATCCTGGCACTGTGATCTAATTGACCTAATGGCATCACACCTACTTTGCTCAACCTCTAAAATAACCTTTAGGACATCAAACTTGTTTGATACATTTGGGATGCATGGCTAGGCTTAAAAAGACCCTTGTGGTTGTTAGCCTAGTATAAACCTATGAACCTAAGAGCTACAAAGGTGCCCCACTACTTCCTATAATCACCAGATATGTTCTAATTTCTGTAACCCATCTCTCCCTATACCTTGATTCCCAACCATATAACTTCATTATGTAATACATTCCTTAGATTTACATCCCTTTTGATGAACTAGTATCTCCTGATTTGTACCTTCAGTTCTCCATCTTAGTATCCATTTATGTCCCTCCATTTTTAATTTTTTCCTGATACAGTATCAACATCTGTCCCCTTTGCAAAATTCTGAATCACAGTCTCATAGCATATTTAATTTTCTTTTATATTTCATCATACCTAAGCCTTGTTCAATTTTATTTAATCTCTTTTGTACCTCCTGTATTAGCCATCTCCATTTCTTACTCTCTCCCTCTGGAGGCATGCTTTCCATACCTGGGCACAGAGCTATAACAGTGACCTAACAGGAGCAAGTAAAAGGAGAATCTTTTCCTTCTTCCTGCTCTTGGACCATAGGGTCCTGAATCCCAGAACCCTGCTGGTCATAGCTATCACATCTGAACGCTGATTTTGAATCTTTTCTCTCATTATGTGCATGAGCACTCCGAAGTTTGTTTTGTTGCTTATATCAAGACAGTTTAGCATCCCAATTTCTGCAGTACCCTGGATGATTGTGTCTCACATAGTGGCAGACTTTGTATTGTTTCGCTGTGATCACTTAAACACAGCTTTATAGAATAATGTATACATCCATCAGGGTCCTATAGGAGTTTTTTCTCTGCCTACCTCTCCCCTAGCCTTTGCTTCAGCCAGGACATGAAACTTACTGCTACATGTGGAGCCATACCTTGCAATGTGCGCCTGCACTGACATCCATGATAAAAACAATAAATAAGAATGCCTTCATGTCTAAGCTCTGAGATACCTTATAAATGACTGGCTTATATCATTTGACAATTTTCATCTGTGTATGGGCTTTTACAGACATATGCTTCCCAGAAGTAGATGCATGTGAACTGATTCTATACACAGAATTGTAACTTAAGGAGGACCACATGGATTATGCAAAGGGAAATGACTTCCCTTATAACAGCAACATTTTTTATGAAAGTTCTAGCAAACTGTTTTTTTTTTCTTTAGTATGTGATCTTAGATGTAGATAAGGTCTATCCTGACTTAAGCAAAATTTCTTGTTTCAGTATCATGCAAAATTATTAGAAAATGTAACACTTTAAAATCATACCAAATTACATGGCTGGTTGAGTAGAGGCAACAGAAGGTGACAAACCAGCAAAGTCAGTGAAAATTATGAAAACGACTTCTGGTTCACAATGTTGTGTCTCATGTTTCACTGAGGCATGTCTTAAGGTCTAGAAATCCTCGAGTCTCATCAGTAACAAAGGTGGGAAAATCCAGAGAAAGAGAAAAAAAACAGTATAGACTTACATAAATATTGAGGAAAGAGAAGGTATACAGAAGTGGCATACAAAGAAAGAAAGATATTGTAAAGGTCTGACTACAGAAATTCTGTATCAGAGATACTGCACTGAAGCAATTATATAAAGCAGATAATACCTGATATACAGGGAGTGATGGTGCTGCAGAAGAGAGAATGCAGCTATCACCATTAAATTCTGAAACCACAGGATACATCATGGTATCGATAACAGTCAATAATTAAACTGGCAAAAAATGTACACTCAAGACTGTAATTAATATGAGCAAACTAAATGGGTAGATGGCTTGTATTACTCTTGCAGTGTTTTATTTTTATATCAATTGGCAATGCAGTCATCTTTAACACATGCAGCTCATTGGGCAAATTCTCTTAATGAAAGCAATAGCATTCCTCTCATCAATGTTTCTACTGGTAATAATTTTAAGTGTAAAACTGCAAAAAACTTTTAACAATGTGAGGGGATACTGACTCACCAACACACTGATGCTGCAGAATAGAAATGTCACTGTAGTAGAAGAACAAATGCCTCTGCAAACTTTAAAAGAAATGATGTCCTGCTCACTGTCATGCTAAACATCTTGTTCCCTTGCTTTTCATCTGTTAGCAGCACAGTCTCAAACAGAGAAGAATCATGATACAGGAGTGGCCTTAGGTCAACTGGTGCTCTAGGTAAAAGGGTTCCATGGTGCCCCCCCCCCCAACTACCCTGTGCTCCCATCCTGGTCTACCTACACCAAATAAATACTGGAAAAGTGCCCCTGCTACAATGGCACCCTAGGCGGCCGCCTAATTGGCCTATGCCTAAGGCCGGCTATGGGTACACCATTGAAAATCCCTGTCCCAGTGGTGTTTTGATTTTCATTAACATACATTTATAAGTAGAAAATAGAAGAGTTGACACAAACGTAGTGCTGCAAAAGAAACAATTCATTTATTTTTTCAGTCATGGAGTGACTTCACTGAACCGGATGGATTGTAAACAACCATTCATGTGGTTCAGGAAAGTCATTCAGTTATTAACTTCAATATAAGAGACTGAATACTATAACGTTTTTAGATTAAAATGCTCTTGGACAGCAAATTGCTAATGCAAAACACTTTCAACAGCTGTTTACTTTTATACACTCCTTGGCACACATTTTGTTGGAAAGTGAAATGAAAAAGAATAATCATTTGTCGATGCCGTAGTTCATTTACAAGGCACATGCTGTCATACACTACTGATATTGTTATGAATAAACAAATCAAATAAAATGAGGGTATGAGGAAAACAACAATAAAAACTGTTAAATGCAGAATAATGTTCAGCCAAAGGAGTTGCCCAAGCCGCAGTGTAAAGTTTGTGCATCGGACAATAAACAAACCAGCACCAAGATGAATATTAACCAAGGGTGCATACATGAACGTATCCACTTCACGCCACTCTTGAAACAGTACTGTATTGTAAATACAGATCGAAGGACACCAACATCTTCTTAAAAATATTTATTCAAAAAAATTAAAACAAAGTTAAGTGCTTTCATCCTATATGCATGAAATACTTCATCAGAACTGAGTTCCAACCTAAAATACCAATGTATATATAACCAGCGAACTTAATTGAATAATGATTAGTTAGAAAAAATTAATTTCCCAACTGGAAACAAATTAATTTAAAATGTATATGGCCTTTTCACACATAAATGACAATTTAAAAACATATATAACCATTCCATTACCTGTTTATCTAAACCACATAAAATCCAATAAATAAATAAAATATCTAAACCATTTGTTGATGCTTTTGTTAAAGCTTAGCTATCCTCAGCTTTAATACTGGTAATAGGGAAATCATTTCGTTCAACCCTGGGTTATGATTAGCTTGTAAAGACAATTGCCAAAATAATTCCCTATATTCCAGGGTATATTCCCATTTGCCACCCTGGGTTCTTTGCATACTTGTTCAAGGACATGGAATTTAAACTGACCATTACCACATTCTCTCAGGTGTTTTGCTAAGCATTTGTATTTTTATTTTTAACAATATTGTGTGTATGTTCATATAGCAATTTTCTAAGGGTTTATCCATTTTATCCACATAAAATGAACCACAAACATCACAAACAGTGATGTAAACCACCCCAGCACTATTACACTTAAAGTACTGGGGGAATACTAATTTGTCCATTCCTGGAAGATATATTTATACATTCCAAATTCCCTATATAGGGGCACCGCTTACAAGTACCACATTTGTGTGAACCTGCTTTTGCTTCTTTTTTCATTTTGTTCACATTATGGCAGGCCTCATACAAATTTAAAAAAAAAAAAGTTATCGATTTTGATACTTTTGATTTTTTGGCCAAAAAGAACCCACGCATTCCTTCCATTTTTGGCATCCCCAAAAGTGCATAAAAACACTGACAACCCATCACTCTGGTTAATAGTGTCGGCTAGTGGTTCTAAGACGTACCCACTAGCAGTGTATATAGCTAAGAAATTAAAACCATGTTTTAGGAGTAGGCCCGATATTATTTGGGACTCTTGGGATTTTCTTAACCATCTTAATCAAACACCCTTTAGGAAGAATGCCTTATTTGTAACCATAGACGTAGTGTATCTGTTCAAAGTCATACCACATGATCAAGGACTTACATGGTTTGAAGATACCCTAGAATTTTATGATTTTTGGACCCAGAGGGACTGTTTTGTCCTATATGAATTTATGGAAATGGTTGTAAAATATAATTTTGTGTTTTTGAAGGGGTAACCTTCAAACAAAACAGTGGTGTTGCCATGGGGCAACATGTGCCCCATACGTTTGCTAATTTAGTCTTGTATAAGTGGGAAAATAAATTTATTGTTAATTCTGTCTATTTTGGGTATTGTCACCTATTTACAAGGTTTCTGGATGACATTTGTGTACTGTGGACTGGGATCTGTGTTGAACTAATTGAATTTTTACAAAAAACTTCTACTTTTCTTAAGTTCACTTACAACATTTCTGAAGGGGAGTGTCACTATATTGACTTGGCTATATTTAAAAATAGTGGTTTAAAAAATAAATATCTAAGCTATACTGTAAACCCACATATAGTAATACTTGCTTGCATTACAGTAGTGAACAGCCCATCTCACAGAAATGGAGTGTCATGAAAGGGCAGTTGGTGAGGACTGCTTGTATGACCTCCTTGTATTTGGATTTTATTAGTGAATGTGGTGAAGTAAAAATAGGTTTTTAGAGAGAGGCGATCCGGAACAGTTATTTGATTCCATTATGACTGAAGTTAAATCTGGGTGGGGGTAAAATACGGACCAATATTAAGTAACCTGAATGGATCTGAGTCCTCACTTGGTGGAATGGGTGGTCCTGCCTCTGAGGTAAACAGAATGGATATGTTTGATAATGCTTTTTGATCGAATACAATCAGGACTGGAAACTATTAAGACCATTGTGACTATATACTGGGATATGTTTAGGGAACTCCCTGGTGCTTTAAAGATGTTTAATGAACCACTTAACTTTGTATATAAAAAAGGTAAAGACCTGAAAAATTTGTAGCAAAAGTGGGTACATTCAAATGTGGTACCTGTAAGCAGTGCCCCTATATAGGGAATTTGGATTGTATAAATATACTTTCCAGGAACAGACAAATTACAATTTCCCATTAGTTTAACTGTAATAGTGGTGGGGTAGTTTACATCACTATTTGTGATGTTTGTGGTTCATTTTATATGGGTAAAACAGAGACATCCTTAAAAATGGATATATGACCATACATATGATAGTGTTAAAAGTAAAGATACAAATGCTTTAGTGAAACACCTGAGAGAATGTGGTAATGGCCAGTTTAAATTCCATGTCCTTGAACAAGTATGCAAAGGCCTTCTCACCTCACAGACTAGTAACCAAACCAGAAGCCGAAAAAACAGTGAAAACTGTTTACTAGAACACAGCAGCAGAAACAAAAGGTTTAGTGCTTTCTTCCATCAGGACATCATCAGAACAATGAACCAGCCCATTCAATCAGTATAAATAGTAATTAAAACCATCGCATGACTCTAAGCTCATTAATTAAACAAATATTAATAAAAACTGTGAACAATCCATTCTAAGATAAAATCTATTTAAATAAAAATACTAAAGGTTCAAATACAATCACATTAAAATTCTAAACTTTTTAGAAATAAAATAGGTGAAATGGAGCAAGTGTCATTAAGACCTGGCTTCACTAGGGAATTTAGCTTGAGCTGCCATTTCAATTTCCTCACAAGTAAATGTTCTTCTACAGTTCTACCCCTATCATCCCTCTTAAGCTGTTCTATGACAAAATACCCAAATTTATGTCCAGGGTTCTTTGGATATGTCTGAACCAAACATTCGTGTCTTTTTTATTTTTAATATCTCTTCTCTAAATCATCATTCACTCTTCGACTTTACCATAAGCTCCCACCTTTTCATCATCTCCTCTATCTCCACCCACCCACCAAACTTTCAGTGACTGATGCCCAATAATATTTCATATATAAAACAGGAGAATCAACTCTTCCCCCACAAAGATGGTCTCCTTCAGACCCAAGTCTTCAAACAAACTTTCCAGACTACAAACCCAATTATCCACTGGTCACTTATTCTTTATCTGATTGACCTCAACATCACCAGCAGCCATTTCAACCTTCTTTTATGCTTCAGAACACTTGCTTCCTCATAGTCTCTAGACTATTCAAACATGACAATACTGAATTGCTCATGAAAAAATAAAAAACCTTAATATAGTTCTGAGATGAAGCCTGCAAAAACTTTTATAAAGGTCCTGCAACCAGAAATACAAAACACTACACCAGCTTATGGAATATCACCAAGCAAGCAAACAATCTGTAGGCACAAAGTCAAGTACATCAAATCTAAACAAATCAAACTTTTACAGTCTCCCAGACAATTCTGACACGAAGTAAATGTCTGGGAGAGGTGATTCAGAGGATCTTTTCTTACAAGGACATATTATCTGTCATGCCAGCATCTTCACATTTTCTGCCTTCCTGGAAAAATTCCCCAACCTCATGTTCACACACAACATTCCTTTCTTTCTTTTCCAAATAATAACACACTCTCCTGGGTATCTTACCTCATTCTACTTTAGTGCAATCACTGCCAAGCAAATTGCTCCATTACTTGAGCAACCCCCACTTGACTTTCCATCTGGACCACACAGCTTGTGCTCTTGGTTTTATCACTGTAAAGACTACATTGTCACCCCCCAAAACATATCTCTAACCTAAACCTTACAACTAAAAACATGTTCACAATCTGGAAGCTAGCCTTTGTCAGACCTGTTCCTAAAGATCCAAAACCTTCTTTTACCAGCCACTAGAAGTCTATCTCCTTGCTTTCTACCGAAGCAAAATATTTGAACAACTAATTTGTTACCAATTTACCTCATATCCGAAATAAATATAATTTGCTGTCCAACAAGCAACATGGCTTATGGACAGGAAAGAGGACACTGATTACATTCTGCACTCTGATCAGTGACCTATTCACCTTTATGCCATTATGGATAAAGGAAATCTTTTTGGCGCCATTTTCATTTACCTGACCTAACCTTTAATGTAGTGGACCAGTCAATATTACTAGTCCTCCTACTGGACATTGGTCTCAGCACTGGCGCCGCACACTAACGGAGCCTTTATTGCGAAAACTGGCTCCTCTCTATCACATACTGTTAACACTCCTTCAAATGTACCACATGAATCAATACTTTTTCCAATAAACTTTTCCATTTTTTATAAATAAATTACCCCTTGACCTACCCAAGTTACAACTATTCTTATATGCTGATGACAAGGTTATCTACAGATCCAACTCAGCACAGCAGGTAATCTAGACTCAATTACAAACTGAACTTCTGGACCTAAACCACTGGCTCACCTCTCAGTAGCCTCTCCTTAACCCCAAACAAAATCAATGTAATGTTTTTTGGTACTAAGAAAAGACTGTCCACATTTCCCAGCTTTTTGACCAGCACAACAACATTATTGACACCAAAACTTTACCTAGGCATCCAGCTCAACCCAGCTCTTAACTTTCAGGAGCATATTCAAAAGCATAGATATATAATAAACTACTTTATTTTCTGGGCTCAGAAAATACTCAATTTCATTACCATCGAGGGAAACCACTGAGAAAGGTGTCCTGCTCCCACAACTTGAGTATGGCTTACTCTTGTTTGCCACCTCCTCTAACAAAACACATCAACATTATATACCTTATGTAATAAAATATGCTGCTTTATCAGCAATTCCCTTTAACTTAAGCATAAGTGCCTTACTTTATCCAAAACAAACTGGCTTTCAGTATAAGCCAGATCAAACTTACTTCTGGATTCCTAACTATTCAAATTACTCCACCAATATGCTCCTTCTCCATTTGCAATGAAACTTATCACTGCCTACCCAGCCTACATCCTCAGAAGCTAGAATACAGTAGTCATTACTTCCCAGACTTTATCTACTGAACTATGTAGCCCTGACAACAGTTTCTCCGTACTTGCTCCAGAACTGTGGCAATCTCTTTCTGACTATCTCAAAAAGCATACTAACTATGCCAAGTTCAATCCCCAACTCTGACGGTATCTGTTTAAGCAATACAAATGCAAAAGCCCGAAAGTAGGATGTATCACTTAATCAACACTAAATTCATTTTCTTGCACATCATTCCATTTACAGCCATAATGTCACCCATTTACAGTAGGGATGAAGCCACTGAGATGTCACTCCATTAACAGTAGGGACTAGTCAGCCATACTGTCACCCATTTACAGTAGGGATGAAGCCACTGTGATGTCACTCCATTAACAGTAGGGACTAGTCAGTCAGCCATACTGTCACCCATTTACAGTAGGGACTAATCAGCTGTGATGTCACCCATTTACAGTAGAGAATAATCAGCCATGACGTTTTTATGCCCAGGCAAGTCTAAATCCAGCATGACGTCCTTTAGCGACTATATACTGTGATCCCATGAATATAAGTGTAACGAGGCAAAGATAGTTACCTTTCCAATAACCCATGATCATCACATATCTACCCTCTGTGTCTCTGATCTTATCATCTACAGCAAACAGGGGTCCCATAGAAATCAAAGTAATTACCACTCTACTTCTGTTTCATGAACAATCAACGTAGAACCCCTGCCTTACAAAATCATAGAAAGGTTGTTGTTAGCCAAAACCTAAAAGTCTCCTACTCCAGTGTTTGCACTATAATAGACTTCAAAACAGAGTAAACAAAGCAAGATAAAATACATACTGCAGAGGCCCCAAAGCACAGTTCCAGCAGAAAAACAATTCCAGAGAAACACTCAGAAGCTGAAAGAAACATTTGATTTTAGCACTCTATAAGTACAAAATAAATAAACTAAACTATACTCAGACAAGAAGATCACATATGTAAAGACTCATGAGATTTTCCCAGTAAAATTAGCTCTCTGGAGTATAATGACAGCTTCATTTTTGTATTAATGGATGTGAAGGATCTTTATAATGTTATACCCCATGATGTCAGTTTCCAATGGTTTATGGAATACTTGAATGGTAAGTGCATCCCAAAAGACAATATTAACACCTTTGAAAAAATACTAGAGATCTTCTTAAAGAATGATTATTTTATTTTTGACCATGAGTATTTTTTACAATCCATAGGAGTTGCTATGGGAGCTGCATTTGGTGGACTTGTAGTAAACAATATCATGTTGAAATAGGAAGAAAAACATCTTTTCAAGACAGAACACACAAATTTTTTGTAAAATGTACATGCACTTTTGGATGACATTTTTCTTATTTGGGAAGCAGACTTAAAAGGATTCTCAAAAATTTTCATGTATCTCAACCAAACAAGCCACTTTCTTAAATTTACCTCTGAAACCAGCATTTCCACTGTTGCTTATTTGGACATCTCTTTGACTAAGGATGTCTAACAAAAAATGTCTATCCAAAATTCATTGTAAAACTTTTTTGAACAATTATTTACACTATTCCACCTCCCACCCCCTCCACTAGAAATGTACAGTGGTCAAGGGCCAGTTTGTGAGAGCTGCATGCATAGTATCACAATCTGAAGATTTCCTGGATGAGTGTGAACACATCAAGTCTATGTTTCTGGCCAGAGATTATCCATCTAGTCTGGTCGATGAGTTGATGTATGAAGTCATGATAGGAATTTTTTTGTCCCTATTCTTCAAGATGAGTCTAGTATAACACATATAGCTTTCCAATATTCCACAGTGGAACCATTTTGTACCCTCTACCTCTCATTAGAGGTAGGGGAGCATGGCCATGTGGCATAGGAACTTCAACTATAGTGGAGCCTTTATTACTCCATTTAGTGTGGACAGCGAAGACATAAAGAGGATTATGGAGAAGAACTGGACCCAGTTGAAGGAGGACACAACTATTTTGAACAAGTTGGGTGATAAATCCCACATAGTGTAGAAGCGGGGTCATAATTTAAAGACAACAGTGGAACATGTTGGTATTGACAATTCTTTTCCCAAAAAGAACTGTAAAATGGCAAAATGTGGCTTCTGTTCTATCTGTAAATTTATTATGGAAGGTGAAGAATTCAAGATAGGCAATCACACATTTAAATTAAAAGGTTCATTTAATTGCCTTATTAGTGGTGTAGTATACACTGCTCTATGCCAAAATTGTTTAGCATTTTACATTGGTAGAACCGAGTGTAACTTAAAGTACCATGTGTACGAACACATAAATGACATTAGAATCAATAAGGGAATAAATGCATTAGCAAAACATACTGGGGATGCTCCCAGTCATTCTTTTAAATTTGTGATCACTGAGATAGTCACACAAGGTGAATGCATTGGTCTGTAGCAGCTGTATTTAGAAAAACGTGAGCTATTTTGGCAACTTTATTTGCACATCAAGAGCTGGCCTGGACTTAATGGCCACACCTCCATTGGTTGTTTATTAAAACTTAATGCTCTAAAAAGATATTTAAAATGTTGGTTCCCTTTAATAGTCCATTATTATATTCAGTCTCCTAAATGGATTTCTTTGAATTTCTTGTGCAACAGTAACAACCATGGGACACTATGTAATTTAAAATATCGGGTGAAGATTTTTAATAGAGTGTATACCTTTAAATTTCTATGAGTGACAGAGGGTTTGGTTCTCATGTGACTCAGGATGTTATATAAGCTTCCTTTTTAAGTGGCTTGGATTTTTCACTGTTTTATCTGAAAAAGTTGTGTACTTATTAAAATGAAAGTGCTAAAATCAAATGTTTCTTTCAAGTTCTGTTTCTCTGGAATTGTTGTTTTGCACTATGCTTTCTTCCTGTTGGGAAATCTCTCTGAATCTTTATATCTGTAACTGGGCTGGTCCCAGGTCTAAGATGGTTTTTGTTCCAGCACTTAAAAAGATCCATAATATAGTTAGATACAAAAGCTTAAAGTGAAATCCTAACTTCGTACAGAGCCTCATGGGCTCCCCCATTGCTTTAACACATTAGGTTGCGTTTTTGATTTTTCTTTTTTTTGTCAGTATTCGAAGTTTTATAACCTCAACCATATGGTGTCGATCATGGTATAAAACTTCGGTCAAATAATATCGACCCCTTATTTTTAATATGTTGGAATACACTTTATCTCTCACTCATCCTCCTTGCCACACCATGTTGCAGTGACTGAATCCTGTGGTTCTACTAGCTACCAAAAGTCCTAGGGCTTGGATGTTTTGATCAGGTTGTTTATTATTTCTTGATAACTGTTTTGGAAATTTACAGTGTTTTTAATGCAGACTAGTACAGTGGTTCTGCTTAGCCTTTAGGATGGTATTCTTAGGTTTTGTAAGCACAGGCACTGTTTCAGATTTAGTGTTTTTAGTATATGCCAGTTTTAACAAGCTTCATGTTTGTTATGCATTTTTTATATCTGGTGTAACGAAAGGTGCAGAATTTAATTTGATTCTTTTCATGTAAGGATGTACTAGAGAGTTTAATATGGATAGGAAAGATTTGTTTACGTGAGTTACTCTGACATGTAAAAACAGAGTTTTTAATAATTTCCAGTTGGCGTACTTAAGGATAGACATGAAGGTTTCCTTAGTGAATTTATTGAATTTTGGACCATTTTATATTAGATACTTCTGTGTATTTTGACATGTTTCCATGAAGCAAAAACTGGGTTATGGTGATTAATGGTGTCAGGCATAACTCCTACAAGGGAAATGTTGTTGGGGTCTGTTGTTAGTATCCATTCTAAAATGCTTTCTTTTCCATTAACATTATCTATCCATGTGGTCATGATTTAAATGGTCAAAATTCATACTGTTTGTTAGCTAAGTGAATATTTTTTAAGCACACTTGGGCTAATCAATATTAAGGTAATCTAGGATTACTGTTTTAAATAATATATTTGTAGATATGCATAATATGTTTCCAGAAGGTGATTTGTTTGTGCTAGGAGGTATATACAATGTTGGTATGCAGATTGATTTTATGAGTTAATTTGAAGTGTAGTTAATAGGAATTCAATACCATTAATGTTTGCTGCTTTTCTGGGTGCACAGCAAGGTTAAAAAACTTCTAAGTATATGATGGTTACACCACCAGCCCTTTAACTAGTATGACCATTATAGATAATATCATAACCAGCAAGTAGTGTTTTAGCTTTTGTGTGTGATGTAAGCCCAGTTTCTCATTCTATGTCTCTGTGGAGTTCCTCCACTACCCAAAAACATGCTGGGTGTTTCCACCTCAACTCACCCAAGAATGGAGTTGTAGGCAGCAGCACAAACTCTAGATGGTGCCTAATGGGTAAGAGTCATACAGACCAAATTGCTTTGGACATCAACTACCATATCCCATATACCATATACCATATCCTTTAGACAGGAAAACACTTGGCTAATCATTTGACTGTGTAAGAAGTGGCTCTAGGCTATCTGATAACATTGGCTAATGTCTCCAAAAATAGGCATGGGTATTTGCTGGTGATAAGAGGGTCTACATAATCTGACCCATACCAGGGATCTATGTGTCCCTACTGGCCAGTGTGTGCTTGCCATACAGCCTGGCTGCACTGGGTCAATACACTACTGGTTCAGTTGCCAAGCCTGCTTGGATTACCTGTGTTAAGTGAAAGCTGGACATAAAAACATGAACTAAGGATTGCTACATTCAGTACTGGTTTACTGACAGAATGCAGGTTGGAACTGGATGACATGATGGCATGGAGGAGACTGGACATCCTCTGTACCCAGGATACAAGATGGAAAGGCAGTGTAGCAAAGCCACTTGGCTTGGTTTCCATAGTCTATTTCTCATGGGGAAGACAGATTAAAAATGGTTTGGCAATTATAGTAAGAGACAGACAGAAGACAGTGAGGAATGTCATCTGAGTTAGTGATAGATCATGGAAATCGGACTTCAGTATAAGGATGGAGCATTATTCTTAATCTTAGCTAATATCCCACAACTGGGTTGTGATAGTTAGGAGAAGAGTGCGTTCATGCAGCAGTTGCAAGTCTTACTAGATAAAGCCAGACAACATGAGTTGGTGTTGATAATGGGATACCTAAATACACATATCGGGACAGAAAGAACAGGATATCAGGACCCCCTGGGTCGACTTGGGGGGGGCAGTAGGAATAAAGAAGGACAGGCTATTCTATGCTTTTGTCTGTCAAATGGCTTGATAGTGGCCAGCACATGGCTCACCAAGTGAGACAGTCACAAGACCACATGCAAGAGTGTCCAACACACAACTCAGGTAGATTTCCTCCTAGTAAGGAGAGGGGTTTGGTGTAGAATCAGTGACTGCAAAGTCATCCCCTGTGAAACCGTTGGCCCATAGCATAAACCACTGTTTTCCATGGTCAACTGCAAGAGGCGGTCAAAGAAGGTTCTAAAGTCAGCAGAGACTAGGCTGAAGAACTGGAATTTGACTGGAGAGAAAGCCCAAAGTTCTAGGAAATACTTGAGGCTCTAGCACCTCAGGAAGAAGAGGAAATGAGTGGAGTTGAAGAAAAATGTCAGCACCTCAAACAGCATGTGTGAGGACTATATACCAGATATACAGCTGAACCATGTATGGAAATAAGGTACATAAGGAAAAAAGGTTATGGAATTCAGAAGTCCAGAAAGTCAACAAAATAAAGAAAGAATGCAGGAAAAATTGGAAGATAGAAAAGATGGACCAGGCAAAGAAGGAATTCTGGTTAGATAACAAAGAGGCTAAGAGAGCATTTAAAATAGCAAAGAACAAGACATCAGGGGAACTCTAGCAGCTTCTGGAAAGTGACTCAGTAGATGGCATAGGTTGCAAGGCAAGAAGGATAAAGAAGGTAGTCATCAGTTACTCTTCATAAGTGATGCCAGTAACAACCTGCTCACTAGTCCACAGGACATCAAAGGCAGATGGAAGGAGTACTTCCAGCAGCTTCTGAATGAAGAAAACCCCACAGACGCTGTATTGTCCTGGACACAGCCTATGATTAAAAATGAAGAGTAGTCTACCCTAGAAGAAGTAAGAGCAGCACTTAGGAAAATGAAGTCAGGCAAAGCAGCAAGCTCAGATGAGGTCACATGATCACGATGTTAGGTGACGTAGGGGAGAAATGGCTACAAAAGGTATTCAGAGCAGTACAGAGTGATGGGTGTATCAAGCATTCAAGTGCCAGTATACAAGATCAAATGAGACATTCACAACTGTGGGCAGTACAATGGTATCAAACTCCTCTCACACTGCATGAAACTTCTGTAGAGGATGATTGACAAATATGAAGACTAGTAGAAAGAAAGATGGGAGATGAGTAGTTCAGATTTAGATCAAGATGCAGCACAACTCACCCGATGTTTTCAGAGAGACAGATAGTTGAGAAGAAGTTAGAGATGGGGAATGACTTCAAATGGGCATTCCTAGACTTGGAGAAAACATATGGCAAGGTTCTATAAAAACTTATTTGTGCAATCCTGAGATGATTTAAAATCCCAGAAATATTGGTAAAATTATTGCAGTCTACACACAAGGACCCAATAACACAAGTATAAACAGTATTTGGACTCACAGATGGATTCTTAGTGAGTGCATTTGTGTGCATCAGGGTTCAGCTCTGAACCCACTGCTGTTCATACTGGTGATGAACTACATTAGTAAACAGGTTGGAAAGGTCAGATCAATAAATTTAATGACTGCAGATGATGTAGCATTACAAATGGGTACTGAACTAAAACTTCAGTAGATGATAGTGGAATGTAATGCAAAACTGAAGGCACATGGGATGAAACTAAATACAGATAAAACAGTTGCAATGGCATCCTATGAGGAAAATCAGAAGAAGTTAAGAATTGCGATAGAAGGGCAAATAGTGGAACAGGTTAGCAGCTTCAAGTAAGTGGGAGGGGAGGTTGAGAAGAAGGGAATTCTGAAATGAGGAGGTCAAATTTAGAATCAGAGCCAACTGGCACAGAGTATCAAGGGTAGCGTGTGAGAGAAGAATGACAAAGAAGCTGAAAAGTAAAGTCCATAAAACAGTTGTATGGTACAGAAACCTAGGCAGTGAATGCAGAGCAGTTGAGAAAGCTGGAAGTGAGAAGATGAAGTGACTGAGATGGGTGGTAGGATGTATACTATGGGACAGACAAAGAAATGCGGACATCAGAGCAGAAACCCAAGTAACTCCAATTGTAGAGAAGATCAAAATAGAAAATAGATTATGGTGGTTCAAGACATGTAGAGGAAAGCAGAAGACAATGTGGTGAAAATAATCTGGGACACACAGGAAGAAGGCAAGAGGAACCGAGGGTATCCAGCAAAGGAATGCATGGATTATGTGAGAGAAGAACGGTGACAGTCAGGCATGACTGTAGAAAAAGGTAGAACAGTGGCACTGAACTGAGAGAGGCAGTAACAGTTGATAAGACACCCTGACCTCATGTGGACAAATGGGGAAAAATGAGTGATGATGATGAAGATGATTAAGCCAGGTTTTTGTTACTGTGATGATGTCAAAGGTATACAAGGATATACTGCTATGTAGGTCTGTTATTTTATTTTGAATACTACAGGCATTTATGACATATTTTGTATTACTGAAGGACTGCTCTAGTAAGGCATATTAAGAATGCTCAAGACATTATTATGTATGGCAGGTCTTTGATTAAGCTGAATGTCCCCACATTTTAGAACAAAAAACAGTCAAGACTTCTGCTGGAGTTTAGATTTTTGTAAAATGATTTGTATATATATATATATATATATATATATATATATATATATATATATATATATATATATAGTTTGTTCAATATTAGAATTTTTTTTTGTTCATAGATGTTTTAAAGTTAACTGGTGAATGGTGTTAGATCAGAATAACTGGGGGTTTATTGTTGTACTGTTAGCTATTTTTTAAATTTTGTATGTCTGTGTGTGTGTGTGTGTGTGTGTGTGTGTGTGTGTGTGTGTGTGTGTGTGTGTGTGTGTGTGTGTGCATGTGCGTAACTGCAGTATGACTAATCAAGGAAGATGTAGTTGGTGAGTACAGTTAGGAGAAAAAGAAAAGAAAATAGGACTTAAGTGTTTTATTATTTTGTGTAAATAACATTTGCAATTAGAATGCATTTGCTTTTCCATCCCAGAGGAGTGGATTAGAAAAAAATGTCTACTAACAAGCCTATAATTCATAGGTTTATAGGTAAGTACTAGGCTAGTTGCCCTTGTGGGCCATTTTAAGCCTAGAGAATTTCCTTTCTACAGGTAAGAATCAAATCACATGCCTTGTGTCCATGAGATAAACACCTTAACCATTATACCAACCTGGATCCATTTCTACAGATACAGTATTCTTTTAATGGCACTGTAATGGAAGTGTGGGGTTCATAAATGTGAATCCTCAACCCTAAACAAATAAGCATGAGTTTGTGAAATACAGAGAATGCCAAAACGTGCTGTAAAATGTTTGCAGCATTTTTAAAGGAGAACAAGCTCTCAGTACCATATGATGGGGGGGGGGGTGCACAGGGGACTCCACTCCCTCCACACATGCTACTTACATACACTAACTCTGAGATCACCTTACCTTGGAGCAAGAGAAATACTCATGCATACCACAGTATCAGACATCTATTCACCCAAACATTTTCACTCATCTGAGGAACACAAATGCAGTCCCCAAAATATTAAATGACTCTCTACTGCAGCACATTAGCATATGCAGACTGCTGTCTTCTCTCTCACATATATGGGCAACGGCTTTTGTAGACTGGACAAACGCTATTGATGAAATCTGCCACAACCTTCTAATAAATACCTTATTTGCCTTTAACTGTGGTTCCTCAAGACTGATTCAAGTTTAAAAGTTACCTGGATAACAGATCTTTCAAGGCCAACATAGATACCAATCTCTCAGAACTCTTCCCCCTAGCATCTGGAGCTCTTCAAAGTTCTGAACATAGATACCAATCTCTCAGAACTCTTCACCCTAGCATCTGGAGCTCCTCAAAGTTCTCGCCTTGGCTTTTATTTTTATTTTTATTGTACTGTTTTTTTTTTTCACTTTGATCTCTATCTTGCAAATCTCATTCTTTATGCTGATGTCATTATGCACTTTTGATTATCTGCTTCCGACATAATGATTAAACATGATCTTTTATATAAATCCAAAGTATGTTCACCTTGTTTAACAATAAATAACTCAATTTAAACAGGAAAAAAAGTAGATTTTTCAGCACACCAGCAAGGCTTAAAACTCTTCCAAAATCAAGTCTTTGTCTCTCCCTCTGTAACAGCACTGAGTCTACTACCTCATTTAAATATTTGTTTTGACCCCTCCCTCTCCATGACAGTCTCCAGTAAGTAGATAAAATTAAAAATAACTGTGCTGTGTTTGGATGCCATTGGTTATCATCTATATTTCTTTCCGTACAAAAGAGAGCTGCCCTGGAAAAGATTCTTCAAACCTCATTAGAATATAGCTTCTCATTATTGTCCTATGTGCCCGTCAACATAATTATGGACATCAAAAATTTATCTAATAGAATCTATAGAGTTACCATGCTTTCTATACACTTTCACGTATTAACTGTCTTCTCATAAAAAATGCTTTGGATTTTTATTATTTGCTTTCATTTTCATAACTCTGAAGAACATTTTTAACCATTAGTTTCTTTCAGGCTCTTTCTAAGAGCAACCACCTATCCTCTCAAATTCCATTCTGATAATACTCTTATCCAATTAAAAGCTTTAAAATTTATGTCTTCCAATGAAAATGCAATTTCAGTACCTATCCATAAACTATGGATTTTCTTTCTTCAAACATCTTTATGATCTTATATACAAGTGTTTTTTTTTTTAATTTTCAGCTAGAGCAACCAGTTCTTACTTTTCACATTCACCCATCACTTAGGTCTTAAACAGAAACAAACACACCACATTACTTAGCATAACTATCTCACATCTCCAAAATGCTCTTCCTGGTTTCTTATATTCATATTTTACCAATATTCCCATTATTGCTATCTACTTAATTAATGTCTGTCTAATTATTCCCCCCTATATATATATATATATATATATATATATATATATATATATATATATATCACTGCTATTTTAATTTAGTGACATTTACCCTTCTGTCTTATTCTGTTACCCTTACATTTGACACCTCATACTCTGGGTTAAACCGTTATTTCAGCTGTTCTATATAAATGCATATAATATCAGCACATCTGTGTGTCTTTATGCAATTATTTTCTTGTATTAATTGTGTAGTCTGTGCAGAATGTACATATTATGGTACAATTACCTGCAGTCCCCAGCTTTATTCATATAATTTTGAAATACTGAAATTTATTGTTTCTTACTATTACTGTCCCTTCAAAGGCACCATTGCACTTTGCTTTGCTGTATTCCTGTGTATGCTCTTACGGGCCATGTCTGTTGTTTTGTTGGCTTGCCCTCCTATTTGTGGCTGACTAGTAGGCCATTTATCAAGCAAACCAATCCCAAACTAGCAACAGATACTTAATAAACAAGCATGGGACTCTGACTCAGACTAAGGGTGACAAATATTAAAATTCATATACATATAGCCATATGAAGAAGAGGAACGATTCAGTTTCACATTGATCTTACTCACTTTCTAAAACTGACATTATTACATGACATTAAAAACGGCTTAAAAAACAAGAAGCAATAAAGCCTTATAATGCAAGGAAAACCTTTCAACAAACTGCCATTTGTTGCCCCTTCACTAAGCATGTCTTCAAAAAGGCAAACAAGATGCATTAGTGATGAGACTGGACAAGTCTGGGTAGTGATCTAAATGATGATGTACAATGTGCAGTATCAACTGATGTTAATGCTTAAAAGGGACAATGGAAAGCTAATGTGTGATTTTAATATATAAGTTAACTAACTTACTTTTTGTAATTTTTGGCAAGATTGTGTGTTAAGCCTAATGGTACTGAGCTGCATTCAAATAAATGCAGTTAGCTTAAACTGTGATGTTGCAATATACTGCAGAAGTACATCTTCAAAGAAAATAATTTTACATGAGCAATAAACATATCTGCTGAGCACATTCTTAGCATACCAAAATAAAAAAATTCTAAAATGTGCATGTCTATGTGTGAGTCAGTCTATATATATGCACCTTTGCATCTGCATGTGTGTATGTGTGTGTCTGTCAATGTATTTGTCAGTGTGTGCAGGTGTATATCTGTGTGCTTCTGTGTGTATGTGCGCATGTGTTTCTGTGTGTGTGTGTATATATGTGTCTCTATGAGAATGTATGCATCAATGTGTACATGGGCATATTTGTGTGTCTGTGAGTGTATCCACTGATGTTGAGTAGGCATCAATGGTTAAATAGTTATGTAGTGAAGTAAAAACAAGCAGTGTGCCAATTAAGTAAACCACGACCATATAAAACACAAATACCTCGTAAAGAATTGCCCAGAAAACAACCTGTAGTAGGGCAAGTTTAATGGTATTTCACAGTTAAATACTCATCACAGAAGTAAAAAATCTCCAGTCAAGTCCTTTCATCCATAAAAATTCAGGACTTCATCAGAACAACATACACCGTTTTACAAGTAGTTTAAATAGTGAAAACAACACCTCCCATCAATTAAAATTAGTGACATCATCTCTACTTAAAGGTCCAGTATGATTTAAAATCCATTAGTTTTGTAATGAATATATTCTATATGTAAAATACTTCTACAAACAACAGCTAAATACCTAGATCAACTTTCAGACATTAGGTAAAGGAACTATTTTACATTATAAAATAGTATATATATATCTATATATATATATATATATATATATATATATATATATATATATATATATATATATATATGTGTGTGTGTGTGTGTGTGTGTGTGTGTGTATATACTAACAATAAAGCACAAACAATTTATCAGACAGGCCATTTTCTAAATTCATTAATGGAAATAATGGACCTACAGGGAGACTCTTTACATTGTTTAATTTCATGGTTGCAGTCACCATCATGCAGAGATCTTTGAAACAAAGACAATAAGAATATGTCACTGTTTCCATTTCTTCCACATGTATCTGCCAGTGGAAATGTCATGGTACCTTTTTCTGATTCAGTAAGCACCCTTACACAATGTTACATGGTCTTCCAACATGAAGACATGCAGCACCATGAAGGACTGGCCATACTGAGTGCTAATGAGGCATGCCAAGGGGAGAGGCATATGCTAATTAGCTACATGTTCTCTCCCTGGAGTCACTTCCAGGAAGTCATATTCATGGCTGAGTGATTCAAGAATGTGCTCAGTAGAGCAGATCAGCATGCCATCCCCACCATGTCATGGTAGAGAAAATGGTCAGGAGGCTGTATTCAATGGTCACACATGAACATGGTGAGTGGAACCATGAGACACCATGGCTTACTTTTAAAGTGCCATAATGGCACCAAAAGCCAAATGGGGATCAGGGTGGTGAGATCCACTGGATGCCAAATATAAAATGAAGTGCTGCAATGGCACAAATATCATAGGGGGGACCAGAGGATGGGGCAAAACACTAGACATCATGGATGATTTTCTAGAGTGCTGCACCAGCACCAACATTGCAATGGAGATGGGGGTGGGAGGATACACTAGACTACTAAGGCCTAATACATAGGTTCATAGCTGTTTACTGGGCTAATGGCCATAAGGGCTTTTTTAAGCCTAGCCATCCACCCTAAATCTCTGACAACTTCTAGTACCCTTGATAACTGTAAGTAGAGGCTTGGGAGATGAAGCAATTACAAGCAGGGGCCTGGAAGATGAACCATTTACAGGTTGCTTCTGTCCATTACAGACATAAGTACCAAACCAGTGATGAATTTCCTGTTCCCCATCTAATTGTCCAAGTTACACTTGAATTTGGTTAGGGAGAAACTCTGCTTCACATGGATGGGGAACCTGCCCCAGAGAAGAGGTAGTCTCGGGGATGAATACCTGTCTGTCCAGCATGTCCTATTTATATCACAGGCAAGATTTAAGTCTTTAGAATTGGTAATTGTGGTGCTGTTTGTTTTGCAGATATGCAGGAGGTCCAAAGTAGGATCTGACAATGCCTTGCATGCCAGGCATATATTTTCCCTCAACATGTTCCCTTGTGACACTAGAATATTATGGGGTGAGTGGAACCATGGGAGAGTAGACAGGGGAGGGACAGGTATAGGGACTGTGGTCAGTGTGCTCATGTTTGTGTACTTATATGTGTGAATGAGTGACTGGGAGAGGAATGACACTGCTTACATGAGCAGCAGATTGCTACAATGATATGCAGATCAGCTATGATCTGCACATTGCAGTAGTAATTATGATTCAAGAAGCATGCAAATTATCCAGTAATAAGGTTTTATCTCATCATGGTTAGCATGTTTCTGAATTGCAAAAGAACATGTCACAGTAGAAGGGCCTTTCTAGCATGAACCATATGGCTGTTGCTAGGAAATTTAATGAATTCTTGGGATAATCTATCACTATAAATGATGAGAACTTAAAATGCACTGAGGTAAAGAAAAACAAGATTAAATAAAATATTAGTGCACACGAGGACAAGAAGTAAGAAGGCAGAAGGGAACTTTTTTTGTTATTTTCTCTGACATTTAATTTCTTGACATATTATAATTAAGCAATATTTGCAACAACTTACCAATACGGGACAGCATAAGATTAAAATTTATAGAATATTTATCTGATCCAGACTTGTTTAACTTTTCTGCAGTAGTATCAAGTTAAATAACTTTTGTGATATATGTTTGGGAGAAAGATTGATTAGACTGGTGTGATAGTTAATTATTGCAACTTGATTAAACTACAAAAATATGAATTCCAGGATAGAACAAGCTATACATATGCCTATGTATAGAAATCAATTTGTTATTCAGTTTTAGTTTAACATGCCCATTTGACTCTCTAACCCTATGTACAAATAGGAAAAAGGGCATTGATGCCTATGCTGATGTCCATTAATAAGGCTATTTACATGTTCAAACATAAGAAACAATTTAAATTTATGGATGATTTCAAAATGGAGTTATAACAAACATCACTAATTGTTATAAAAAAATACAGAAGGCAAAAGACTTATATAATGCCTACAAATTAGCATTACATCAGTAAATATTAATGCTTTAAATCCTGGACAAAAGATGTATATTACTTAAATATCTGAAAATAAAAAAATCTGATGTATTTTTATTTTTCAGGACACTCATTTCCTACAAAGGGATGAAGAATATATTTCACTCAATCAATATAAGATATTAATTAATAATAACAAGGAATAGAATAATATTATGGAAAATGTAATTATGTTCAAAATGAAATATAAATATAATGATAAATGATAAAGAAGGAAGTAATGTTTGCTTTGCTTGTCATCAAAGCAAAATTTTCAGATTAGCAAACAATTACTAAATACTAGGCTTGGATGCAAAAAAAAAAAGACATTCATTCAATAACATTAAAGGATATCTGTTGTTAGGAGGTGATTGTAACTGTATCGGGATAAATCAGTTTCTTCTACTACTAAATAACCTACAACAGTTGTAGCAGCAAATGCATTAATAAACAAGCTTATTAAAATTAAAGCATTTGCATGATTTGTCAGATCCAGATTCCTTCTATGTATTTCACTATTGTGACATGTTTGGGATTCAAGCATGAGTAGACAGAATCTTTGTATCTCTTGAGTTAAATATTAAAATTAAATCGTTCAAAAGGATTCATAGCTCTCTATAAGATGAAAACATGTTTATCCTTAAATTAACATTAAATTATAGGAAATTGTCCATTACAAATATAATTTCTTCATATATGATCAAATTAAAAAAAAGTAAAGAATGGCTTATGGAAGAAACTGGACTTTTTATTATTATTTAATAATAGTGACTATACTGATATTAAAAAAATTATTTGATGCTTCAAAGTCCTATTTCTATGGTAAAATATTCACCTGGTCCAGAACTAAAATAAAGGAATGGGACAATGGCTTGCTTTATAACCAAGGCAAGAATAATATAAGTAACTTAAAAATACAAAATAAAGAAAGTAATTAGGGATATGGTTGACACCTTAAACAAAACTGTCACAAATATTATACTATAAAACAGCAATAAAATTATAGGAGACTAAACTTTTTCATACTCGGTGACCCTAAAAGGTTTGCATAGCGTAACAAAAAAGTCTAAGATGATGTCAACATTTAATCAAATGGAATATATCAGAAGTAATCAAAAAAACTGAAGCTTTGTCAGATATAGAAGTCATTCTTCTAAAATGTAGGAATCATTATACTGATGTAAATCATAACTGTAATAATGTATTGTTAGAAGAAAACTTAATAGGATATTTTGTTCAAAAAAAAACTTTCAGAGGAATACAGACATATATATTTTGAAGCCACTACAAAACATAGAAATAGCAAAGTGGTAAAAGATAAAAAAATTTCAGGTATACATGGAATAATCTCTGAGATATATAAAACATTTCTGTATAATATACTTCAAGTACTAAATAAGATTTTTTATGTAGAAAAATATAAACAAGTCTATTTGCCTTGGAGATATTCATAAACATCTCTTCATATTAAAAAAAAAATCCAAGTGTGCTTCCTAAACAATTTCACTCTTGAATGTAGAGTATAAAGAATTTATGTCAATATACAATGAAAGATTAAAACTTTTCCTTCTTTCACTAGCAAATGAAGAGTAGAGTGAAATTATAGTGAACAAACAAAAGATGCTATTAAAGGAGCGTTGATCTTAACAGACTATGCAGACTATGATAAAAATAATTAGTTATTATAACCACTGATGTAGAAAATGTGTTTTATTCCCTTAATTTGGAAACATTTAAAGTATTAGAAAATGCAGTTTTTCTAAATAATATATATGAACTTCATAAGAACAATATATATATAAACAACAAAGCATATGTTAAACCCGATGCAGTCTTATCTCAAGCAGTAGAAAAAAGGAACTAAGCAGAGTTGCCCCTATCATTTCTTTTATTTGTACCAACCATTAGAAAGGTCAATTATGTAAGACATTGACTCCAGATGATTATCACTGTTGAAGTGGCACCCCGACTGAATGTGGATTTAAGGGAGAAATGGGTTGTGGATAAATGGATGGATTGATATTAAAGGATTTAGAGTAATTGTAAATATGAATTAAAAATTAATTTGGATAATATTCTTTTCATCGTAATGGATATTGGTGAATTAACAGAAAATTTAGATATCAAGTTAAAACATTTGAGAGAAACTCTTTGTATTACTACTATATTAAAAAAGGACCATGCCTGAAACATGTTCCAAACTATAATCAGATCAAGAGTAAATTAAAATATATTGGAATTATTTTAAAATGTCTTGTAACTTCTATAATACAATAATATATTGATCTTATCATTAAAATGTTAATATGCAAATTATTTGTTTTTAAATTTGAGTTTAGATTGCCTTTAATAAAAATATTTTTATTATGCAAGATATTATACACAATTCAAGCAGCTTTATCACCTACTAAAAATAAGTTTAGCAAAATAAGATTTTCTCTCATTTTTTGGCATCCCAGAGGATGGACCATAGCTTACAAAAGTCATATTAGAAAATGGGAAAAGGGAAGAATAAAGCTACCTGACACAAACATATAAGTGGTGCAACAGCACACATCTTTGGTGCTTGGAGACCAAAAGGCTTTGTATTCTATTCCCACTCCAGATGAATGCATTGCTATGGTGTTAGGAGACTGTTGCACTCCTGAGTGCGTCATCCTGATCAAATGTTAAACCAAGATTTGCTTGAGTTGGTGGTAACTCTGGTGGATGTAAAAAGATCTGCCATCACCTACAGAAAGGAGTGGAGTTTCGTTATTTACAACTGTTTAGAATAAACATAATTACATATTTACAGAAACTTACATTTCATATTATATTCCTTCATCATTAGTAAATCTTTATATGCATACAGACCCCCACTCTTTTCTTTACAACCACCACTTAATTGTCATTAAGATGTCTTGTAATATCCATTTTCCATTAAAGATTACTTCATTTAATCTTTGATTCCAAATTGTCCGTATAATGCCTAATATTTTTTATTCAAATAATTGACACATTCTTTACTGTGTTGTCCATTAAAACATACTCAATCATATCCATATTTATTTGTTTATATTACTGTATTTCTTTAACTATTTTACTTTCTATTATCCTTCCCATAAAATTTTAACTCATTCACATATTAAAAAAATGTTATGTTGTTTCCAATTCTTCACAGTAAAGAAAATTCTTTCATTTACTTTTTTATAAGACTAAAACTGCAAAAGCACAGTGGATAGAATAAAAGAACAATAACCACATGTAGCTTTTTATAAGTCATATTTCCTCTTCACTGGTAACTTATTACCTTGTAACCTGCATAAGAAATCTCGACATACATTTTTCATATGATTTAATATCAAAATTTTGTAACACACTTGTGCGAGTCATTATTTACCTGACTCAGAATGTCATAAAATCCAAATACTGAGTCTTCACATAACTGAAAGTGGTAATTTAGGAAAGCTGACTTTACTGAAGCTACTTAGACTTCTGGTTATGTCTTATGAATGTTTTGCCGGGGGCAAGCCACCCTGTACCCTCCCACACCCCCTGCTACTTATATATACTAACTCTGAAATCATACTACAGTGAGGGAAAGGGCAAATTTCCCAATCCCCACTATAGTGTGATCACCATTCAAAATGAAGAATCTACAAGAGCAAATGCACACTAGCATTCACTCTTGTGGATTCAAACAATTAAAAATCAATGATATGACTTTCCAAAAGAGTGCCTTTCAACCTTCCAAGGTTGCATAACTGTTTTATGTTTTGATGGCAACCTCTTTCATACACCATAAATTGCTCTGCTTTATAGCTTTCATTTTTTCTTCTGTTAAATGTTCCCTTGGATTCACACAATAACTTTGTAACATAAAAATTTTATACCAGATTTTTCAGTTTTTGTCCATTCTTTCTGTCTTTAGTTTCCACAATTTTATTTTTTCTTGATACATTCTTATTTCTTCCTTTCTACATTTTCTCTCTCTTTTAAACTGTATTCTTTTTTATAGTTTTCCTTAAATATATTCGTCAGCAATTTATTCTCTTTTCCATTTATCCATTCCAAGACCTTATAGAAATTTCAAGATGCTCCATATACTATTGGGTGCAATAAATCCACCCCCTCCTTTCTCCTTTTCCATGTACAAAACTCCTTTTTTAAATGAATTTAATCTAGAACCCCAAAATAAATGGACAAAATTCAATAAACTGTTTTTTCAAATCTCTTGGAACCATATACACACTAGCTGCATATGATAATTTTCTCATCCATCTTGTATTTATCAAATATACTTACTTAATGACACTTTATACCTACTCCACATAATACTAAGCTCCTTTAGATCGCTTAATATTTTCTCCCATTGCTCCTTTTTTTATATCATAGTGTCCTAACACTGTATTCCTTCCAATTCTGTATCACCTCCTAAACCCTTACATTTGTCATTATTACTGCTTAATCCAACTTCTTGTAGTCTATTATGTACATTTCAATTACCTTTTTCATTTCATCTTCACTTTTTGCTCTTAATATTATATCATCAGCATAAGGCATAATAATGGGACATTTCACTCCCATTTCTGGTATATATTTACTTTTGTCCAATTCTTCATTTAGCCTTTTATCATACTATTCATAACTATTACAAACAAAATATTACTCGTTGGACATCCTTGTTTTATACCTCTTTTCATCTCTATTCTTTCACTTAACCATCAATTTACTAAAACTTTAATTTTAATATTTTATATACTTACTCACATACTTTCTTAATCCTCATACCAACATTGTATTTTCCCATTTGCCATAAAATGCCATGATGTATTGAACCAAATGCTTTTTTATATCAGCCACTATTAATTTTTTTTGTTTGTCTTTTTTAATATCAGCCACCATTTCCCTAATTATCAGTAATACCTCTTGGTTTCCTTTTCCTCTAACCCCATAAATATATTCTTCTATTATATAATTCAACTTGTTTTCTAATCTTTTCTGCATTATTTTCATAAATAATTTATAATCACAATAGTTCAACATTATAGGCCTCCCAAGTTTAATTTAATTTTCTCCCTTCTTCCATATGAGTCTCACCCCCAACATATCTCTTTATAATTAATCCCATCATTTAACAACTCATTAAATACTTTTAAGATTTCTTTTTTGCCATTCCATCAGTTTCACATACATTAAATATCTTACTCTATCTGGTCTAGCTGCTGAATTCACATTTATTCTCTTTATTACTTTGTCTATCTCTGATATTGTAATTTGTTGTTCCAATTCTTTATTTCTTCTGTAAACCTATTTACCCTCCACATACTTTCCCTTTTTATTCCTTTCTTTCTTATCATTTCTTTCACATAAGTGACTACAATGTCAATTATATGTTTCTGTTCTCTTTCTATTTTTCTATTATTTTCATCTCTCTCATTATACCATTGTCTTCTTTTACTTTAACACTTAGATATAGTGATAATTCTTCCTTACTTCCCTGTAAAAATATTTTTGCTTATATAACAAATCTTTAATTTTTTTCTTGATTCTTTTGATAAATCACCTCTTCACTTCAAAAATAATCTGTTTAATTTCTATCAAGACTAATTATAATAGCTTTTTGAATTTCTCTATATTCCTTTTTATTTGTCTTTTCTTATTTTCCCATGTTAAATACATTACTTTACACTCCTCTTTAAATATTTCCACCATTCTGACCATTTTTTATAAAAGTCTCTCATTGTTAAATTATCCTTCCATAACATTATAGCTTCTTAACCTTTCTTGTTCCATACCTTTTCATTAATTCTCTTAATTCCTTTCCCTATTTTAATATATTCTTTATTCTCATCTATTTCAATCCATACTGCCAAATGATCTGAAAAAAAAACTGTCTCTACTGCTCTTCTATTATAGATTTCACAGTTTTAGACAAAAGAAAATAATCTCTGTTTGAATTCTCCCTCTTTGATAGGTACTCTGAAATGTCCCTCTCCAGTATGTATTCTTACTCAGATTCCATAATTCTAATTTTCCACATTTTATTATTTCTTCCATTATCTTATCTAATTTATATTTTTGCCTTTTTATGTCTTAAATCCCAATAAAAAATCCCCTACTATTTTATCCATATTTGCGATAACATAGTTTAATATATCTAGGAATAATTCTCCCTTTCTTTATATAGCACATATACATATACTGCTATTAGTCTATATACTCTCCCTTCCCATCTAAAGTCCATTACCATCAATTTTCCTCATCTAACTTAAGTATAATCTACAATTTTTATTCCTTTTCTATACAATATACCAATCCATGAACAAATTTCATAACCTAAATTCCATATTATACCACCTAGACATAATGCCTCTGTCTGTTCTCTTTCTTTATTTAAAATCCTAATATGTTCTAACACTATCATAGCGATGCTTATTACACCATTCTTTTACTCCAATTCTCCTAGCTATATTCTTTATACTATTTACATTGTTGTGTCTTGCAGCTTTTCCCGGTTAGGGGTTGCCACAGCGGAACTCCGGTCCGCTAATGAATGGCAGTAGATTTTTACGTGCTGGCTTGCTGGGCCTAACGCACAACCTTCAATAAAGGAACGCCCATTCATGCATGTCGCCACATAGAAGACGCTCTATCTGAGAATTGAAGGGCAACGTCTAACTGTGAGGTGACAACGCTACCGCAGCCCACCACCACAGTTTTAACAGATACAATTCTAAGATTGTTTGCCACCCTTCTCTTTAATCTACAAGAAATTGTTTAATTATACATTTCCTTTCCTTTTAGCTTTCATTTCTAAATCCTGACATTTTCTTTTTCTATGTTTAACTTTTTTCCCAACTGAACTTTTCTTTCCAACTATTGCCCAATGTCCCTCTCCCTTCCCCTTTATGTATATTGTCCATAGTCTCTTCTGGGTTTATATAATTATTTTCCCTAATATCTTTTTGTTATTCTTCCTGTTGCAATGTTTTTTATTTACATTGTATTTTTCAATATCACACTCTAATCTTTACTCCTTCACACAATCCATCCATACATGTCCTGTTTGCTTACATTTATAACATATTTTTCACAATTTTTAGCATCATCTTTTTATCAAAATTATTTACAAAATGCCCCTCTTTCCCACTGAAAAAAACATGTTCTCAGTTGACCGCAATATATAACAATAGCTCTATGACTATCAACATTAATCATGCTTGGAATATGTTAAATTTTACAATTTTTCATTTTCAAAATCACATTACAATCCTACTCCCCTGTCCAAAGTCCTCTATTATCAATAATGTTTGAAATGTCCTTTACTTCATTACAAATGTTCCTTACAGTCTCTCTTTCAGTTTCTGTTCGAAATTGTATACTGACTTTTTTCTGTGTTTCTCAAAAAATATATATTTGTAATATATTTATTCCATGGATATATGTCTTGTCTCTCTCCATATGTTTTCAAAAAGGTTTCTAATGTTTCAGCGGTGTCAAAAAATATAAGTCTCTTTTTTAATTAAAGTAAAAGCTCTTACCTCCTGTGCCTTTATGCCTAAATGCACAACTATTACATTTCACACTTGTCCATTTCTATTTCTTCCTTACTCTGAATTCTCAAGACATGCTTCTTTTCCGACTCTTCCCTCTTTCTTTCTCTCTCTTCCAGTTTCATTTTGTATTCTGACTACCTTCGTAAGGGATTTTTTTGACATTCTTCTGCTGTATTTAATTTTCCATCATTTCACCCCCACAATACATTTTTACCATTTCCAGTTCATTTTGCTGTATTCAGTTTTTGAATACATCATCCCACAACCCTCTCAACTAAAGGGTTGTAATTATAATTTCGTCACCAACTTTCAATCCTTTAAAAAGTTCTCACTGGAAAATCTCTTCTGTATCCTCAATCAGATCTCTTTTTTCTTCCTCTTGAATAACTCTCTTCCCTTCAATAATTCTAAACATCTCTATAGAGTCAGCATTCACCTCTACTCTGTTGTCTTTGGATGCCATGTTTTGCATGCCATTTTCCCAGGTGCCACTGAACTAGGAATGGAACGGACACTTCACACTCAATGGCTGCATGCACCTCAAGTGTTGTAGTGAGTAGGGGAAGTCCTCTGATGCCCTGATCAAATTTCCCCTAGTAATAGAAATACTACCTCGGGTCTCCCCTGAAAAGAAGCTACTAGCCTAGCAGGACTAATCTGGTCAACAAAGGAAAAATAAATAAAAAATGTAATGGCTTTAACATTTAAAGTCATTATACAGTTGAATGATAATATAATGCACATTGGAAGACTCTACATGTAAACATATGCAACGAAAAGAAAAGAAAAATATTAGATCAAATTTTAGAAATAGATAAAAATTTGGCTATTTATCACTAATCATCTTCATTTTAATACATATATCCCAACCAATTACTGACTCATTGGAATATATTGAAAAGCTTTAAAAACTTTATTTATAAATTTAAAGCTGACTGTGTAGCCAATGTGTGCACAAAACAGGTTGCCAAGAAGGAATAAGCATAGAAAAAAATGATAATTATAAAAGAAAAAAATACATACACTTAAACCTTTTGCATAACACAAAACTAAAAACAACTGATACTATAATGGTGGATTATGCTTTATAATATGAAAATTGCCAACTATACAAAGTATAATAAATTTTATTATTACAAATATATGTGAGTTTAGTAGCAGTGATAAGAATAGTAAGCAAATAATATTTAGCCTACATAAAATATTGACTATAACAAGTTTGATCTAGTACTTTTCAGACATTCTTATTTAAAAATGTTTCAGACTTGCAGATAATGAAAGAGATTAATTGTGCGCTTTGTTTCAAAAACTTCTTTCTCATTTTGGAAAAAAATAGTTATGAAACTCTTTATTGTGATTTTTATATACCAGACATACTAGCAAGAATTATAAAAAAAAATAATTATATATGCTTGAGATGCAAATTGGAAACAATGGCTGACTTTTATGAAGTCTTCAGTGATTTTTACAGGTGAACCAATGTCTTCCTAAATAATGATTGATATTTTCTTCTAGTGTTCAGCAGCTACAGCAAGGAAAACAATTACAAGAAAATGAAAGGAAACCACTCCTTCTATGATGAGTAATTTTATTAATCTGGTAACACCAGCAGGTGATAAACTGAAACTATAAAATTTCAAGCAAACTCAAATGTATTGAGCTTTACATTCTTATCCAAAACTTTCTTCCTTACTAGATAAATATGAAAGAGAAAATTTATAAATGTAAAGAACAATAAATAATAATGTCAACATAAGAAAAGTGTCTGTTACTAATTATATGCAATGGACACAATATATGCATGTACATATTTTTTGTTAGTAGTAGATTTATTTATATTTTTTGTTTTATTGATATTTACTAAATTTAGTTGAGATTTTCTTGATTTAAAGGAAATATGGAAGAAATATTTTTATTTCTATATTATTAAAATATGTTAATAAAAAGACACTATTATTAATAATTGTAAACTGATACTGTTCTCAGCTTTAAAAATCAATAAAGAAAAAAGTTAGTTTTTTGCATGTGATAACTAAGTAATGAGGAGAAAATAACTGTTCTTGAGTGAGCCATGCCTTATGCATTTCCCTGTATGAGGATGAAACCTCCAAACCTTAAAATAAATGAACTAAACCTGAGGTTATACTACATTGGAGAAAACGACGATACAAGGTATGGGCTAATGCAGAGGGGCATTTTTTGCACTTTTTAGCTTTACCTTTGGGTGCTTTAATATAATTGCAAATTTTTGACTGTATGAAAGTCAAATATATATTATGCAGTCAAAAGTCAGGTACCATAAAACACAGCTCATTACAGAAACATAGCTGTGTATAGTAATACAGTAACATGAACATTAGGCACAACCTTAGACTGGAATGCTGTTTACACAGAGAGGTCTCTGCATAATCTATTTAGAAGGCAGGCATCTGTAGAGACGCCTCTGGAGTACTTAAGAAAACAGCAGTTAGTGGCTACAGTGATGAGAAAGGCAACAAGAGCAGAAGATAGATAAGGTAAAGCGGTACAATGGATGCAGAGAAGATAATTATGGACTGGGAATGGAGACAGTAATGGCTGGAATACAGTGTTTAAGTGACATGGTAAAAGAAAGACAGAAGTACAATGTGGGAGTTGATGTGGTAGGTTGAAGGAGAAAGGAAAGAATGGATGGAGCTCAGGACAACTACTAGTCAAATGACTACATAGTTTGGAATGATTAATTGGTTATCTGAGTCACATAGTTCAGGTGTTAACAAGATATAACTTAATGGGCTGTTTAAAAAACATACTTGAGTGGATTTTAGTGAATAGCAGGTAGGGTTATGTTTGATATTTTAGGTATAAATGGAATCTGAAAGCTGAATCTATGTGTCTATTTGTTGAGTTTTTACTTGCAAAAGAGAGAAACTCAAAGACACAAAGAGATAGGCAGGATAATTTCATTAGTCCATGATGAATATTTCTGAGACTACTAAAATAAATATATTTTAAGATGTATCCAAGTAATATGTTGCAGTAGTAAAAAAACAAACAAACAAATAAATAAATCAATAAATAAAGACAACACAACTACAACAGACACAAATTTATTAAACTTTTTAGTGCTTTCATTCTTAAGTGAATGGAACTACATCAGTATGAACCTCTGCTTTACCACCAGTTTAAAGACTAGAAAATCACATTACATAATCACAATTTTTTTTATGAATTAACACTTAAAGACACACACATATCTAAAAATATAAACACGAAGCATACAAACAATTAACAATACAGTGATTTAAATTGTAGATAATGAGTTCAGAAATATTTTATATTAATCATTCCATTAATTTCTGGATACTTGTCAGCAACTAATAAAATTTGTAAGCCTAGCTCCTTTACTTCTAATCTATGATGAGGTAGTAGTCATTGCCATTAATGCAGTCTTGTAAGTTGGTTTGTACTGATGACAACTAAAAGGTGGGCATACCACTGCTGAGACATTCCTATTCTGAAGTAACCTGGTTATATCATAGTATAGCCATCTATCAAAGTTTAAAGGAGGCTAAATCTTGCAGAATACCAGAGAAGACATTTACACATTGGACAAACTTAAAAACTGTGAATATCAACAATGAATTGTTGATCAAAGCAGTTTATCAAGATATGGGCAGTTATGTAAGTATGAAGTGTGTGTGTATGTCTGTATTTGTATCAGAGTGTGTGCGAGCATGTGTATGGGACAGACCAGCCCAATATACCTCCTTATATACTAATTCCAAGGATACAAAGCCTAGAGGATGCGATGAGCCCTCATCCCACCAAAGAAAAAAATGCACAATAAAATATTACTTCCTAGATTTATGAACAGTTGATTGTTAGTTTACTCTTGAGGTCAGATTCTATACTGCATCATTGGTCTGATTGTTATAGATCCAGCCTGAAATCTTCCTTCAAGGTAACTGCTAGATTAAAAAAAAACATTGGCTGAAAAATAAATATATCACTTAAAATTTTTATTAAAACAACTGGTGAGCAGTTTCATTCAAAATTAACTTCATCAGACCAAGTTGTTAAAATCAAACCATCCATTTATAGCACTTCTCAAACATCACATGATCACAGCACACTAGTGCATTAACTCTTTCTTTTTTAAAAACAATTTAAAATTTTCTCAGTCATTAATTCCTGGACCATGTAAAAGCAATAGAGAAAAGACAGATGACAAATGCTTTAGGTATGCATGTTCATTTTTGTCATGCTGAGCATGTAGGGGTTATTGTTTTTAAATTTACCATTTTAGATCAAGTATTGGGATTTGATGTTATATGGGATACTGAGGATGAGTTAGATTGGAAGGAATACTATTGTCAGATAAAACTGAATGCTTGTGCAAGTCCAGGAATTAATGAATGAGAAAAATATAAAGTGTTTTTAAAAAATAAATGGTTAATGCTCTAGTGTGTGGTGGTCCTGTGACATTTGAGAAGTGATATAAATGGTTGGTTTGATTTTAACAACTTGGTCTGATGAAGTTCATTTTGAATGAAAGTGCTCACTAGTTGTTTAATAAAGTTTTTCCATGATATGTTTATTTTTCCCCTGATGTCTTGTTTTTTTCTTTTCTACTTTTTATGGTTGCTTTGTAGCCTTTTTTATGTTTTTATTTATTATTATGACTTTTTCTAATTTGGGATTTTCTTCCCAACTGAATTCAAGTTTTTTAGTTGTTCCCTCGGGATTCATGCTGCATGATACTCCTGGAGATTTGTTGCTTGGTAATGGCAATGGACTAGTTGAAAAAGTGCTGACGAAGTTGAATGAAGGAGATGGAGTGTTTCAGTGGGGCACTTAAAGCCACAGGATTACCACTAGGAGCAATACTAAAAAAAATATTAATGGAGATTCGCATAAAAATGCCAAGGAAACTATGGAGTTATGGATGAGATTTTGTGTAACTGTCTAAAAGGTCCAGCCAATTAATTTAATGATGAGAAGTAAGCCTCAGGTTTAGATCAAATATAAGAACTGATCTTTCAGCAGAGTTCAATTAATTAGAGCAAGACATGTTTAAAATAAGAAAGCTTCAGTGGGATATAATGTTTTTAGAAGCTTGTTTAGCTGTCAAAAGAGTGCTGAAAGGTCTAAGACTGCTACGCATGCCAGCAGGAGATAAGCTTTTAGCAGAGTTTTTAGAGGTGTGGAGAGTGCTGAATGAGAATACTGGGTTGCAGTATATCTGCTTATTGTTAAAAGAGCAAAAATGGAATTTAAAAGCTTTAAATGATTCTGTGGTTACTGTGTATAATGCCCTGGAAGAGCTGACTTCTGAGAAATTTGAAGCAAGAATGGATAGGATCACCAAAAAAGTTTCAGGCGAGAATGATTTACCATTAAAAAGGAAGCTCAAGAAATTTCAAAGGGATAAAATGGATTATGAAAATGATGTGGGCATGAGTTTGTCTACATCAGAGGATCCCGTGGCTGTGAATGTACAGGAAGATGCTGGCACTCGGGAGAAGGACAACATTGTGCATGAGAGAGCAGCTAAAAGGATGAGGAGCAACTCAGAAAGTGCAGCCATGACCTTAACGGCCAAACCAGTACAGTATACTTATTTTAAGAACAATTCTGAGCAGTCTAATACTTCAAAAGGAAACTCTGGCAATGTAAAGTAGGGTTTTCAAAAGTCAAAGTTTACCAAGTTGGAGGCACTGGGGTAAAACCTTAGATGGAAGTAACAGTGCAGGGTTCCAGGCAGCAGCAAAAAAAAGTTTTGGAAAAAGAACAATCATTTCCAAAGAAATTAGTGCTGGCAAGGGAATCGTGCAAACAGGTTCCAAGAGAAATTATGTCCATTGTGACCACACAAGGTACTATAAATAACTGCTTTAAAATAATTAATTAATGAAGCATGATTTTGGCTCAGGACCATTTAAGGGTGCTGAACAAAGGGTTAACTTTTGTTTCGTCTGCATGAGCAGACTTAATATCATCTATTAATTCCTTAAGGGATTATTTTAGCAAGCTCAATTTAAAATGTTATTTTTATGGGAATGACAATGGAAAGAATCTTTATTTACAAAGCCTAGTCTGTTTACTCCACCCCTTAAGCCAATATTAGAAGCCTTTTTGTTAACATGCAAAAATGAAATAAGGATGTTATTAAGCAACAAAAACAAAGATGTTTATTTTAATTTGACTTAAAATGAAAGAAATGCTCTGTATGATTTAAGAAATAATAGTGATATTTATATTACTAAAGCAGATAAAAGGTAATGCCATAGTGGTCATGAATTACAATTATTACTGTGAAATTTTAAGTGGAATGTTAGATGACCATAAATTTTATGTTAAAATGAATTGAAACCTCCCCCGAAAGGATATCTATACCGGGACTCCTGAAGTACTTTTACAAGATAACCTCCCACAAGTCCATTTTATAAAGTGTATGTACTTGAAATTATCTGCTATTTTGTATTTAAAATACAGTAGCACATGTGCTTTTCCCATGCCTGCTAAGCAGCCTATGGTGATCCTTTATTTTCCCCTCATACTCCCCTATATTCTACACCTATCATTTGACCATAGTGGTTCTCAAGCTGCTATTCACAACTTTTGCCACTAGTTGGCACTGTCTACACACTTATAGTCTTTAAACAAACACTACGGTAAACCTATGCGTCCCCTGAACAGACCTCTTCCCTTCTTGCAAATATTACTTTGCTGGCTTGCTTTGACAAGTGTATTTTGCTTTTCTTTCTGTTTCCTCTCTCCACAGCATAGACTCACCTCTGCTGTTCTGCCCCTGTAGTCCCTCCAAGTTTCCTTGTTCCAGCCACTACCCACTGATTGGTTTTTGAAAGTCATCCTCTCTCCAGCTCTACCCGCTCCATTCGTCCTCCGGGCTCATTCCGCTCCCCACCCTGCCCCAATTTCCACCCGCCCCTACTACTCCTACCTTTACTCTAACCACTACTTTCCTCCCCTTCCTTTCTTCCTCTTCCCAGCCAATCCAATCATGTCTTCACATTATCCCCTCCCTCAGTCATCACCACTAATCAACTACCTCCACCACCACCATGCCACACCATAAAGTTCTGTATTCACATTTAAACCCCCTCCCTCTTTCACACTCAAATACACTTCCTAACATCCTACAATCCTTTTATACCTAACTTACACCAACTGACCATGCTTTCTCTATATCCACAAACCCTTCTCATCCCCTCTATCAGCATACTTCTAATTCCTCTATTCCATGCTACCTCCTACTCCACTTGCCAACTCCCCCCTTCCTCTCCGACACCCCCATTCCCAACCCCCATCCTTACCCTACCATATCTCACTTCTACACTATATCATCCACTTTAGTTCAACCCAACCCACTCCACTACTTCAGACTAAAAATTATACCATCCTCAATAAATCATCATATACCTAAACTAATTTTACATTTTCCCCAAAACTCAAAGAACAAACACAATTTCCTGCTTCCATCCTTCTTTGACTGGAGATATACATCCCAACTCTGGACCTAATACTATCACTAATCCTAATCCCCCAGACACAAGAAATGTAACCAACCATAAATATCTCAAGCTACTCACCTCTAATGCCCAGAGTCTAAAAAGCAAAACAGCCCACTTTCATGCCTGATTATACCATAACCTACTCTGCATAGTATTCATCTCTGAGACATGGCTAAAACCCCACATCTCTGACTCTGAAATCCTACCCCCTGGGTTTCAAGCCCTCAGATATGGCTGCCTAAATAGAAAAGGCAGAGGAGTAGCCTTAATTTACTCTAGCCTACTCTCCATTACTCCCTACCAAAACCCCATTCCTCAGTTCAACAACACAGAACTTGTCATAGGTCTACTAAAAATGAATAACTATAAAAGCATTTGAATCATGGCCCTCTATATCCCCCCAGGAAACAATGCCACAACACGTGAAGAAATTCTTCTATGGACCTCAACTAATATTAAGCTTGAGACCTACATACTAGGGGACATGAAAATAGACTGGAAAAAATTAATAACTGTAATCCCTCCATATCTAGCAATCTATTCAAATTCACTCAACTAAGCAACTCCATTACTAGACCCAATAAAAGCAACTCCCCAGGCTCCACTATTGACTGGATCCTAGTCACCCACCCAAATAAAATCTCAAACACAGGCATCTTACCAGACTCTATTAGTGACCACCTGCCAGCTTTCATCCATCAAGTAACCCCCTCCATTCCTCACCTACACCAATATATCTACACACAAAACCTTACAAACTTCAACTCCACAATTTTCTCTAATTCTCTCAAACAAACTGGAACAATCTAAAAACTCTTCCTCTAGACTAGGCCGTAGAATTCTTCAACTCACCCTTCTTAAATACCCTGAACTCCCAAGCCCCACCA
Organism: Protopterus annectens; assembly: GCF_019279795.1. NCBI lineage: Eukaryota > Metazoa > Chordata > Ceratodontiformes > Protopteridae > Protopterus > Protopterus annectens. The sequence goes on along the minus strand of NC_056748.1, from coordinate 762,462,272 downwards.
AGAACAAAAAGATTAAAAAACAACTCCACCCCCATGGCTTACTAAAGATACTAAAAGACTTATGCAACAAAGAGACAAGACTTGGAAACTTTACCATCACATAAGCAACCTGACACCCTGCTTAAATATAAGCAACTCTGCAACCTAGCTAAAAAACAAATTATGAAAGACAAAAAGTCATACTATTTTAAACTCCAGTCTAACCACTCCAAAAATCCCAGACAATTCTGGAACTCCATCAATTCTCTTCTCAACCCAGGTATCAAAACAATCCTTGCCCTGACACCAGTAAATCTGACCCAGAAATAGCCACTCTATTCAACTCCTTCTTTACCAGCTCTCTAGCAGAACTCACCAAGACCTTCCCAAACTGCAACCCCTCCCCTCAACTCAACCCCTCTTCCCCAACCTCTACACAACCTTCCATCCCCAACCCTCCTCCCATATTTCATCTCAAACCCATCTCTACCTCATACATAAAAAAAACTTCTCTCTAAACTAAAACCGTGCTCCAATGCCACTGACGCTATCCCCTCACTCTTTCTAAAAATTGCTGCAGATGGAATTGCCATCCCCATTAGCATTTTTATCAATAGATCCATACATGAATCTTACGCCCCCGGACTGTGGTGTGCAGCCTTTATTCTACCCCTCCACAAGGGAGGTAAAAATGCATCCACCTCCAGCTCAAGCCTTTCCTTACCAAAAACCAACTTATCACTCCAACACAACATGGTTTCCTTCCTGGCCATAGCACAATAACTGCTCTTCTCTCTTTCCTAGACATGGTAAACCACGCCCGTGTTTCTGGAGAAATTGTATCCGCAGTTCTTCTAGACCTCTCCAAGGCGTTTGACACAGTCTCCCATACCCAATCTCTTGAGCCACCTCTCTAAGCTTAATCTCTCTCAGAATACCCTATCCTGGTTCAAAAGCTACCTGTCTGACAGATCTCAGGATGTGAAATGGAGAAGTGGCACCTCAAACTTCCTACCTACCCCCACTGGGGTACCCCAGGGATCCATACTCGGTCCAATGCTGTTTAATATCTTTATCAATGACTTCCATGCAGCCATTCCTAACACTAAGATTGTACAATATGTAGACAACACAACTTTAGTCTGCTCTGCCTTTAACCTCCCCGAGCTCCAAACAAAAATCAAACTGCCTTCTCAACCACAGAGAACTGGATGCTTCAAAACCACCTCTCTCTAAATGCCAACAAATCCAAAATTCTACTATTCTCTCCCTCAGAATCCCTCCCTCTTGATAAAAACTCTTTCCAAATTATCAGCCATGCCAACTCCATCATAGAAGTCATTCCTTTTGCTAAACTTCTTGGGGTAACTATAGATGAACACCTAAAATTTGATACCCATATTCAGATGAATATTAAGAAAACATCAAAAACTTGGCATGCTGTACAGAAACTTCCCCTTTCTCTCTCCTTCTACAAGACAAACCCTTGCCACTACCTACTTACTACCATCACTATTGTATGGTGCTCCCCTGCTAACCAACCTATCTTCCTCTATCTCTTCCAAACTGGAAATCTGTTATAACAAAATTTAAAAATTTGCCACCAAATCCAAATACTCCTCCCAAAACTGTACTTCCCTCTGCCAAGAGCCAGAATTCCCCAACTACCTTGACTACCTCCAACTCACTGCAGCCCACAAGCTAATATTTAAACCAACTAAATGCCCAGCACTAACATCTTACAATCATACTCGCACAGAACTCTGAGATCTGCCCACCAAAATCTAATCACTGTCCACAAACTGAACCGTCCCGCTGGTCAGCTTCTCCTATCCTTTTCCTTAGCCCAAAAATGGTATTCTCTCCCTCCTTCTATAAGAACTTCTGAAAACTTTGAAGACTTTAAAACTCAGCTCCATTTCTACCTCTCCTTTAATTGGAAATGCAGTTGCATTCTCCCTACCTAACTTACTAGTAACTCTACTCCATACTGAATTCCTGAACAACTGCCTCATTCTGAATATAATGTAATCTAACATCAGTATCATGAATGTGTATATTGTAAATAGTTTACTTTTCACCTTTTATTCTCCCCTTTCTGGGAATGATTCTCATTACTGCCCTCATATAGTTTTAGATGTTATGTAACCAAAGGACAACAACTTGTCTCTAATTTGAGATGTAATGTATATTTTGCAACATTTTCTATTATACTTTGCTTATTTTTACTATGTAATGTGGAGCTTTTCTCCCTGGGCCTCCAGTGAAAATGGGCTCCCTGAGCCCAGTGGACCTCCCCAGTCATCAAACTGGAAATAAATAAAATTGGCCTGAAGTTAATAAGTCATATAATATGATAGATAATCTTTTAGAAGAGTGGATGATAGAAGGCCTGATTACATGTGAAGTAGCTGAATATTTTAGGATTGGGAAGTCCAGAATAGGCAAAATATTTTGGGCTTCCTAAAGTACAAAAAAATATGGACAAGCCTTGTTTTAGACCTATAGTGTCTTGTATAGGCATTAAAAGAGAATACATGGCCCTTTACACAAATACATTTTTGCAATTATTGGTTAATAACAATGAGACTTATGTGAAAGACTCTTTTGATTTTAGTTCACTCGTCAGAGGGATAACAGTGGATGATACCATGTTATTAGTTACAGCAGATGTGGCATCTCTATATACTGTGATTCCCAGTGATGACGGTCTCTAAGTAGTTAATAAGGACATGTGTTAATCTAGGTTTTTTTATCAAGATAAAGTTAGGTTATTGACCAAAATTTTAGATGTGGTTCTTGCGTATAATTTTTTTGAGTTTAATAGGGTTATATACACACAAGTTAATGGTGTAGCTATGGGAGCCGCTATGGCTTGCAGCTATGCTAATGTATTTAGGTCAGTTTGGGGAAAAAGAGTTTATTTATGGCTCTATATATTTTGAACATATTATTTTATATAAGTGTTTTATTTGTTTTTTATATGGAAAGGCAATGTGAATGAATTTTCAGATTTTATGAAACATATGAATTCTGTGACTGATTATTTAAAGTTTAGTTTTACTGTTAATAGTTTGTTTGTTTGTTTGTCTTTTGGCTTTTCCCAGTTAGGGGTTGCCACAGTGGAACTCCGGTCTGCTAATGATTGGCAGTTTTTTTTTTTTTATGGTGTCGAGTTGCCAGCCCAATGCCCAACCTTCACCGAAGGCACGCCCATTCAACGCATGTCTTTAGAATGCCCACTCGACCACGGGGAGGACATACAGATTTCACACAGAAGGCACTCCCAACCCAAGCCAAGAATTGAACAGGAGAACCTCTTGCTGTGAGGCAACAATGCTACCGCTGCACCACCGCGGAAGTGTAAAAGCATTAATTTCCTGGACTTGACAATATATAAAAATACCAACAGACTGAATATAAAAAATTATAAAAAAGTTTGTTCAAAGTAATAGCTATTTGTACTATAGAAGTATGCACAAAAAGAGCCTTAAGAATAATATAGTGAAAAGTCAGTTTGACAGGATAAATAGGTTAACTGATGAATCAAGTCATTTTGTAGTGGAGTATGAGGTTATAAGAGAAGTTTAGTACAAGAGAGTATCCCCTGAAGGTGATTGAAAATGCTATGGAAAATGTGATGAAAAAGGAAATGCTGCACCTGTAGTTGAGCATAATGTGAATGAAGATTATTCTTTGGCTTGTTTGACTAAGAATTCAGTATATAAAAAAGGTTTTAAAGGAACAGTAATAAATAATTGGATGTTTCTTATGAATTTCCTAGAGCTTGCGAATATAACAGGTGAAAACCTGTTTTTTTGTTTCTAAAAGAGGCAAAACTTTAAAAGAATATTTTTATAGATGGGTGAGGCAGAATTGCGATAAAAGAGGAGTATTTAAATGTACTAATTATAATTATTGTAAGTATATTTGAAAGGAGAAAAAGTGGCAATAGCCATGAATTATGTAGTCAGTTTGCATTATGTATATAATTGTAAATCTAGATTTGTAGTGTATATTGCATTATGTCAGCTTTGCTCAGCCTTCTATGTTGGGAGAACTGTAAAAGAGTTACATTTTAGGATATATGAGCATGTAAAAGAAATAGAGAAAAGAGCTGACCTCATACAGCATGTACCTTTGGAAAAACAACAGTTACAACTATCTGCTATGCATCCATATGCAGCCAAAGAGTTAGGAGCTAGGAAGAAGATGACCATCGCGGATACATCATGTTGAGTCTCCACTGCTACTATGAAAGTAGTTACCTCTGATTTTTTTAACCAATGACAAGGAAGCCTTGACTGGCTCACCCCCCCACCCCCATCGATTTCCTTGCAATTCTAAGGGAAGAACAAATGGTTGGTGAGCAGGGGGAGAACCAAGAAGAAAATACCAGCAGACAACGACAACGACAGGACTATAAAAAAGATGTAGCAGATGAGAGGAAGTCCTTAATATGGAAAATTTCCTCTCATGCAGTTTCTGTAACTGAGAAAAAAGTGTTGGAGAAGGGCCTTAGTTTCATTCCAGCCCAGAGAACAGAGGTAACTGAAACAGTGATTGACTTGAAAATGTTTTTATGCAATGTGATGCTAAAACTATTATTTAAGGACACTGATCATACTGCTGCTGTTACAAAGAAGTTTTGTAAACCCAGTACTTTTGATCCCAATAATAATGCAGCACTGGATGTATATGAAAAATTGTGTGAGGATATTTTTAAATTGTTTGAGGGGGGGAGCCTTTAAGGGTTCTTTTAATTTAACTAATGCTGAACAGGTGTCTTTACGTACTTTACAGAATGACCATTCCATTGTTTTGAGACCAGCAGACAAAGGAGGTCTCCTTGTTATTATGGATTATGACCATTATATTGGTGAAATGAAAAGGTTGTTGCATGATACAGATACCTATATGAGTGTTAGTCTGAAGGAAGTTGAATCACTGATAAGGAGAGTGAATAGTACATTATATGAGTCTATTGGAAGGGGCTATAAGTTTTGATCTATATGAATACTTACTAGTGGATGACCCTAAGATACCCAGCATTTAGGGCCTACCCAAGGTCCATAAAAATCCTATAAAACCCCCCTTCAGACCTACTTTGCTGGAAAGGGGTGGTGTACGGAACGTATGTCATTCTTTGTTGAAAAACATTTGAGACAATTGGTAGATAAGTATAGATTTGTCTTAAGGGACACCCAACAGTTTTTAAATGATTTGTACATTTCCACCAGTACCATTCTAGACTTGACAGGAATCACTTTGGTAACATTAGATGTACAATCTCTTTTTACCAATATATCTAACCGAGATGGTATTGAAATGTTAAGATACTTCTTGGATAAGTGAAGTGAGTATAATAACAAGTTCAAGGATCTTCTATGCCTATTTATGGAATTCATCCTCGAGAACAATGTGATGATGTTTGGGAATGAAATGTTTCTACAAAAAGAAGGCGTAGCTATGGGCACTTCCAGTGCCAATAGCTACGGCAACATAGTTATGATTGTTTGGGAAGAGAGGGTAATTTTGGAATCTGTATTTTGTGACTCTGCACATTTTTACAGGTGATTTGGTGATAAACTCTTCATTTTATGGAGGGGCACCATAGATCAGCTACAGGAATTTTTTGAGTACTTGAATGGTTCTACTTATTTTTTGAAGTTCAGTATTAATAGTTCCCCTAGTGAAATTGAATTTCTGAATGTGTTGGTACTTAAACAATTTGATAATACAATTAACACCCGGGTATTTAAGAAAGATTGTTATAGGAACTCTTATCTCCATCATCAGAGCATGCACCCAACACACATTTTTCAGAATGTGGTGAAGGGACAAGGCATGCAGGCATCTAGACTAAATGCCAGTGAAGCAGGGTCAGAGAAGAGTTATACTCCTTGAAAGGAAGATTTATGGACAGGGGGTATAGTAAGGGAGAGCTTGACAGAGCCCTACAACCCATCCTATACTTATGCACCACTAGAACCAGTCCCTATTTCTCAGAGATAATTTGCTCCCAGGTTGACAGATCGAGGGGCAAACAAAACTTTAAGCCAGTTGTTAAGTGCCGGTCACCTATTCATGTAATATAAGGCAGCTAATAGACATTCTACAAAAACATTAGCAGGTCTTGTTGACAGACCCTGAGGTGAGATCCATTGTCGGAGACAAACCAAATTTTTTTGTATAAAAAGAAATCTCTAAAACAATTGTTATATTACCCAAAAGTAGATTGTGACACGTCTGTTATTAGTCCTCTAAAGGGGACATTTCCTTGTACTAAATGTAGATATTGTTCTTTTATTTATTTCAATGGCTGTTTTATCCACCTAGATACAGGTATGGAATGGAAATTCAATGCGCATGCAGATTGTAATACCTGTCATCTTGTCTATCTGGCCCACTGTAGGCTGTGTTCTTCCTACTATGTGGGCAAGACAGACAGGAGATTGAGGGATCGGATTAAAGAGCATTTATATGCCATTGATATCTGTTCAGATACCAATGCTTTAGCTAAACATGTAAAAACTATGGATAATACACACACATTCAGCTTTATGGTGTTAGAGACAGTTAGTGTTACCAGATGTGGGGGTGACATCAGGAACCTGACTGAAACCTCAGAGATGAGGTGGATAATCAGGCTGAGAGTGTCTAGAGTAAAGGGGTTGAATGACTGTGTTTCGATTAAACCAGCCCTTAAAGCTAGGAACCCATTTATATAGATATGTATAATAGGATTTCCTGCATATGTCATTTGGCATATATGTTTGAATGTTTTAATCTTAGTAAATGTTTTTAGCATATGCCTTTAAGTAATTTTATAAGGGGTTTGCATCATTAATTGGTTAGGCAGTTTCATTGTTTTTGTTTGTATTTAAACCCACTGCCTCTACAGCATGTTGTCTGATGAAGCAGTGCTTTTAGAACTGCAAAAGCGCTCACAAAATAAATATTTACAGGTCTTTTTACTGGATTGTGTGCTTTTGCCATATTTACAGTTATCTTTTGGTCCACTATGCTTTGGTGCTACAATTCTCTATTTTCGTTTTGTGGACCTCTTCTCCATCCTACTTGTTTTTGTGGTTTGTTAGAGCTGACAAATGCTTTAGCCAAGCATGTTAGATTGTGTCATGTTGAGCATGTAGGGGTTATTGTTTTTAAATTTATCATTTCAGATCAAGTATTGGGATTTGATGTCAGATGGGATGCTGAGGATGAGTTAGATTGGAAGGTATACTGTATACCTTCAAATCTAACTCATCCTCAGCATCCATACTGTTGGCAGATAAAATTGAATGCTTGTGCAAGTCCAGCAATTAAAGACCGAGAAAATTTGAAAGTGTTTTTAAAAAATAAAGGGTTAATGCACTAGTGTGTGGTGGCCATGTGACGTTTGAGAAGTGATATAAATGGTTGGTTTGATTTTAACAACTTGGTCTGATGAAGTTCATTTTGAATGAAAAGCACTCACCAGTTGTTTAATAAAGTTTTTCAGTGATATATTTATTTTTCTGCTGCCATTTTGTTTTTTCTTTTGTACTTTTTATGGTTGCTTTGCTTTGGAGCCTTTTTTATATTTAACTGCTAAATTAACAGGTAGCTGCATTAAATGGAGTAGTATCTTAAGATTTTATCTAGAAGAAACTGGTGGTTGACGATATTAAAAGGCTTGGAGAAGCCAAGCAGCAGATTATCAACAGCTTTGGCATGCAAAAGTTCAGTACATTCACTACAGTTACAAATAAACATGCTATAGTTTTACCACGTCCAGGGTGCAACCCTTATTATATGTTGTTTCCATTAATGTAGTGATTAAGATGGACACAGACTTAGAATAACTTTGTAACTGAGCATTAAAGGGCTACGGATTTCTGACTAGTGAAGCTAGACCTCCTTTATGTACAGCAGAAAATTTCTGCCAATTTCCAAAAAGCAGGGACTTGCTTTCCAAGCATGCAATAGTTTATTATCGTGGAGAATGTGAAGGAAGAAAGGAATATGAGCTGCAAGGTTTAAGAACTGCGATGGTATAATATCCTCAGCAAGAGAGCATGGCTTAAATTTCAGAAGGAGCTTATATATAAAGTTTACACATACAGGTTGAAGGTCAGGCAGACAAGTATTGCTTTGACTGTCTAAACTGATGCAGGGAGCTAGTACTTGTGTCTTTGTGGTAACTATGATACACTTTGACCCAGTGACACATCTATTCTTAATTTATGGTGCTATCCAGTATAATGACCTAAATTCACTTAACATTTTCTTAAAGGGACTATGCAGCTGAGGACGGACAAGAATATTAAGTTAAAGAATACAATGACAAAGTACAAGGGAAATGTACATGGAGTAATAAAGATGAAACTGCAGTATGGATTGTTGAATGTATAAATATTAACATTTCTGAGATTTCCATAGAGAAGTAATTTTGTGCTTTAAGGAAACTACGTGATTTCAGTATATAAGTAAGCTGCATACACTGTGATACCACAAGTGCCTGTCCCACTTCCAGGTATCTAGGTTGGGAATATATCAGGCCTTTATTTTAAGAGTCAGCTATAGCCCTACACTCTCTTGGCTAACTTCCCAATGACAGTACACAGAGTTCATGTAGCCTTCCTACCTTACTCAATTAACAGTGGCTTTTTACATGCCAATGTTTTATTCCTAGTTGTGGACTCATATTGGGTAAACTGTCAAGGAACAGTCATAGAAAGCAGAAGGGGAAAGATTAAATAATAAAAGGTAAATAAACAAATAAGTGAGGGAGAAGGTAGGCCCTGACACTAAGACTGGTATTAGAAAAGAACAGTTGATTTAGAAAGACAAAAGTAAGAAATAGGAGATAATTCCTGAGAGAAGAAAACAGAAGATGGATGCCTTGTTGCCGTTTAATTTCTTTAAAACAGAAAGGAAAGCAAGTTAGAAAAACAGATAACATAGGAGCAAGGGCAATCAGGTGGGCAAAGGGTGAATAGCTATTTTAAGGTTTATCTAAAGCATGGCAAGACAGGGAAAATGGTGTAAAATGTTTCTACATTCAGAAAAATGAATTGAGAGGTAGATTACAATAAATAAATAAATTAATCTAAAGGTCTGAAAAGACAGGACTTAGGAGTGAATTAAGAAAATAATGCGATTAGTATGTAGTTTGCATTGACTGGGTATCTGAATGACTGAGCAGGCGACTAGAAGTAAGCACCAGTTTATAAAACTAATGTTGATAAGATTATACAACTGCCTTTTTTATGCATTTGAATTTAGGGTGTGGGGCTATTGTCTTCTCATTTAACATATCTATGTCTATTCATCTATGTATCCATCTATGGAGGAGTCTTGCTATGCATATGTCTGTGTGCGCATGTGTATCTGCACATCTAGGAGTGGTTTGTATCTGGGAAGGGCAAAGCAAATGAAGAGAGAATGTTAGTGAACAATGCTTGCTAAAGTAGGCATACTGCTAGGTTACATCAGCAGCATAACTTGATGAAAGCTTTTCAGTCTCCTTTCACTTACAGCCTGAATGCTTCCCAGAAGCCAGAGAAGAACCTTACTAAATAACTGTATCTATGTTGGCTATATCTTGGTTTCAAGCTGGCTGTGGGTATGTTGGGGAGGCATATATCAAAATGTTGTTAACATAACTAGAAAATGCCAAGATCAAAAGTGGTAATAATGCATTATTGAAACAAAAGGATGAGAAACATGAGGAGCACATTACTAATCCCAGTGGTTAAAAAGACTTTCTAGAGATTTTTTTTTTCAAAAGGCTTAAAGAGACCCAAAGAAAAAGTCAAGGAAAGACTGCTATACTACATATATGACAGCAGCATGGTGGTACAGTTTATTCCATGATGTTAAGGATCACTACATAACCTAAAGCCAATTTGCTTTTCAAAATTAAATGGAGAGCGCATAATGATTCAAAGCAAGTGTGACAAATTAATGAAAGAGATTGTGTTGGGGGGGTGCCTTGATCAGAATGAAATTATAAGGTGTTGGGGGTGGCAGGGTTTGGACATAGATTTTAAATTTACACTGATTTTTGGGTTAACTGCTTAGACATTATATATTGATACAATTCTGCAAGAGCAGTGAAATGAGGATTGTCTACCTGTCAGACAAACCAGGTCTGTGGACTGTTGATAGTATCAGCAAAGCATTGTAATAGGATCCTGAAGTAGAATCATTTCCTTTATCCAAAAATAGCTACTCAAATTCTATGGCACATTAAACTCTTACACCTTTTTAATATATATTCCTCTTCTGGGAAGACTTGAGTAAGTATTACTGAAATAAATAATGCTGCTAATATTGTAGCAAAAAAAATACTTGTCTCCAGACATGAGCCGACCATAAATATTAAAGCCAACTGCTTTCTGAACTCTTGAAATGCACATCGATTCTCTACTCTCTCCTTCTCTGTCTATGAACCTTGGATTTACTATTGGAATAAATGAGTGTAAGTTTCTCAAAGGGCATAGGTCACAAGTTACTTTGTTAACAATGAGGCAGGCTATCATTCTGATGTAATGAAGTGGGGATAGGGTCTACATAAAGAACTGAATTAATTTGCAGTACAGCATAATGTCTGATAACAGATTTGTTCATTGCTTTGACAAAAAATTTTCATTTGAGTAACACACACATTTAATTTCCTATTGTCAGTGAACTGTTATCTCATCATGATTATTTTGCCTAGCCCAGAACATTTTTAGATTTTATACATACGCGCACACACACACACACACACACACACACACACACACACACACACACACACACACACACACACACACACACACACACACACACACACACACACACACACACACACATATATTTATGCACAAATATGTATTTCTCTCTCTCTCTCTCTCTCTCTATATATATATATATATATATATATATATATATATATATATTTATTTATATGGTCACCCTAGATTTTAAGTACTGCAGTTTGTGTGAGCAGCTTCTCATTTCAGTGTGTTTTCTTACTTGCAGTTTATTTTAACCTTATTAACTTAAACTGTGCATGCCGACTGTGCAATGCAGTAGGGCTGCTCATTTCCCCATTGTTTTTTGACCATGGAGTTGCCATATTTATAGATGGCAACTCCATGGGAGGTTTAGTACTTAGCAAAACATACTTTTTCCCTTTTTTAGCATTCTCAAGTTGTCCTACAGGATAGAAAAGTCATTAAAACATAACCCACACTTGTATGATTTAACTGAAAACATGCCAGTGTGTGTCTGTGTGTGTGTGTGTGTGTACTCACATGTATGCATATATGACACAAAGATTATGTAAATCTATAGACATGGATACACATGCACACATCTCAGAATAATGTGAAATAACAGTGTGAGAAACTGTTATAAATGCAATTGTTTTAAAAATGATACAAATACTGGATATAAGGCTGTAAATAGAACTGCCATTTTAAAAAGGCAGATAATATTGTGTATTACACAGGCATGATTGTTGCATGGTTCACTTAACAGAATAATATAAGAAAGAGGGCTGCAGCCTACGAATTCAAGAGTGAAAATGACCTCTCATACAGGGAGACTGTGTGTCAGGCACATCTATTCTTTCAGATATGCTGTGTTAGGAAGAATTGCATAAAATTATATCTGAGGAAATCTGGACATTTCCTGCAAAGGAATCCAGAGAGAAGAGAGTATGCATGTGCTGTGGATATGAAGTCCTGCTTCAGTAGGGAATAATTGTCCTGTGACTCAGACACTGTTTAACTTTATTTATGAAACTTTGAGAGTTTGAAAAAAGAAGGCATTTTGCATGATTTCTTTCTGCTCTTTGGTTCCATTACACAAAGTTATTTCTTTAGGTACACTTGTTTGTATGACTGCCTTTTGTTTGACGTTACAATAAAAATGTGTTTATTTTTATGAACTTACTACACTCTGAATAATATACCACAATATCTTTATCTATGTATGCGTGTGCATGTGTGTATACATATATGTGATGTATCTATCTATCCAGGTTCATAGGTAAGTACTAGGCTAGCTGCCCTTGCCGGCCATTTTAAGTCCAGCCTATTTCCCTTTTTATACTTGAATTAACCATAAGTTCCCAAATCCCACAACTGGGTCAACTCTTAGAGGCGTCTTGTTAATGTGGTAGTTCCCTGGAGTAGAACATCTCTCAAAGTATGCAATAATGCATTTTTTGGCAGTTAGTTTCAGTTAATGATTTTGGCACCAGTTATTTATTTTGGACAAACCTTCCTGCAAGATAGCCAAGTCATTTGGGGATTCAGTGACTGCTCCTAGCGTACATTATATTGTGCGTGTGTGTGTGTGTGTGTGTGTGTGTGTGTGTGTGTGTGTGTGTGTGTGTGTGTGTGTGTGTGTGTGTGTGTATGCGTGTGTGTGTGTATATATATATATATATATATATATATATATATATATATATAGATGTATGTATGCATGTATCATGAAACATCAAACATTTGTAAGAGTGAACGTCAAAAGAGTGATCACTATAGAGTGAATCTAAAATTATCCAAAACAAGAAAAGCTAAAAAGACCTTTTTTCAGGGTGACAACCCCCCCTACATCCCCCACCCAATTGCACAACAGCAGGGTAAGGGGAAATTCTCTTACCGTGCTGTAACATGATCCTATACAAAAGGCTGGTGGTAGAAACTCCATTTAAAAATACCATCAATCACATGAGCAGTGTCTTTGTTTTTACAACATTTAAAAGTATTCACTCATGTGAGTGTTTGCCGTTCTCAAATGTAACCATATGTAGGCAATTGTGAGGTGGTATGAGGTCACAGAAACATTGCTAGAATTCATGCAGGCTATTTACAAGGATCCAATGACACAAGTCTGAACAGTGAGAATGGGAGTGCATCACAGTTTAGCACTGAGTCCACTGCTGTTCATGCTGGTAATGGACTACATTAGCAAACCAGTAGGAGAGGACAGATCAACAAATCTGCTTTATGCTGCTGATGTGGCATTATAAGCAAACTGTGAACAGGAGCATCAGCAAATGAAAGGGAAAGCGAATGCAAAACTGAAGACACATGGAATGAGATTGAGTACAGATATGGCAGCTGTCGTGGCAGCAAATGGAAGACATCAGAAGGAGCTGATAATTGAGGGAAAACAGTGGAATAGATTAATATTTGGGAGGTGTGGTTAAGGAGGACAGAAGTCTGAAAGAGGAGGTCAAAGCTAGAATCAGAGGGACTGCAAACAACTGACATAGATGCTATGGGTAATGTGTGCTAGAATAATGCCAAAGAAGCTAAAAAGCAAAGTGCATGAAACAGTGGTGCAACCATTACCTTGGCAGTGAAGGCTGTGTAGTTGTGGAAGCTAGAGGTGATGGAGATGAAGTGCCTCAGATGAGTGATAGGATGCAGATGTGGAAAAGATAAAGTTATGAGGACATCAGGGGTGAAGACAAAGTGGCACCAAGTGCAGAGAAGGCATAAAAAAAAAAACAGATTATTATGCTTCGCACCAGGAAAGCAGATGATGATCTGGTGAAGAAGATTTGACAATGACAGGAAGAAGGTAAGTGAGATCATCCAGCAAAAGAAGGTTGGATTGACAGAAGATCTGCGATAGTCGGGCATGACTGCTGTAGAGAGTAAGAGAGTGGCATTTAATTATGGGAGGTGGCAACCGTTGATTCACCACCCCTACCCCATGCAGAAAATGGGAAAAATGAGGTTGATGATAATACTGCAGATGATATTTCTTTATATACTTTTGCTTTCTCTCTCTCTCCACACACATATGCACACAAAGTCCCTATTAGCTCGATGAAAAATCAAAACCTCGAACGGCTTTCATGTTGAAAATGTCATTCTTCGTAATCGCTATTGTGAGATCATGGTACAGTGATGATCAGAAAATTTGTCCTTTCCTCACTGTAGTGTGATCTCGAAGTTGGAATATATATTTAGCGGGGGTGTGGGGGGGCGAAGCCCTCCGCAATAGCGATTTCCATTACTTGCATTTCCGCTCATGTGAGTGTCCGAGATTTTGAAATTTCATCTATATAATATAGACCCTGCACACATACACACAATTACATCACTATTCTCAGACCATAATATGGTTCAAATCTCATTGTAAAATTTGCATAAAGCTTTAACATTCCTGCAGCCTAAATTTGTTTGGAATCCTCAGAAAATCTTAGACTTCTTTTGTCTCCCATGTTCCTTTGTGGCTTAGCATTTTGTTAGTAAAATGAGATTTGACTGGTACCAACAACTTTGATATAACAGAAATGTAGCATTCTTACTGTTTTACATTCTAGCCGTACTATAATCATCCACAACATATCAATATGTCTATCTAGGTTATATTGTCAGCTGGAGTGCAAGGAAATAATGTATGAATGCATATTGCATATAGTGACAGATAATTAGTTTATCACATATTGCATATGAGCCAAGCATTACAGGCTTATTTGGAAAAAGTTACAAAAAATACCTTGGAAAATAATATGAGTCTCCTCATATTTCTCTTGCTGCAAAATAATGGCACTAGTGCTGGAAGCAAAAGAAAAAAAATGATCTAGGGATTAAAATAGTTTTATTCAATAGACTTTATGATAATAATATTAGTAAAATGTAGCTGTCTTATGTGTAGAAGGAGACTACTTTAAGTAATACTACTGCCTTGAGCCTTAAAAAGAAACATATTTGATAGTTGGAAACATCACATATAAACTTTATTACTGTTTTCTCATATAATTACTGAAAAATAATGCTAACGTAAAGTAAGAAAGAAATGCTAGTCTACTTAAATATATGTGGGTATTTGATCTTCAAAATTATAATGTTGATGTAGGGCCAGATTCATTAATCCTACACTAAGTGTAGACTATGGGCAGGATTCACGAAGCCTCCGTGTAAGAGATACATGGCTTACATGGAGGCTGCAGTTAAACGGTGTGACGTCAGCATGTCATGCATATGCATGAGGGCATGCTGAATCACACCGAAGGCTAACACGGTCCGTGGAAGACAGTAGGGGGCGTATCCGTAGGCCGAGCCATGCAAGCGAACACGCCCCCAGAAGAGTAAAATTGCCCAAAGTAAACACCCACGACAGAGGCCATGGAAATGTGAATAAACACAACACAACACATGCCCCCACAGACTATGAACATAAAATATATAAATGAACATGTTATATATTTTTTTAAATCGTAAAGATGTTTGCCCGTGAGTGCGCCCGTTTGCGCGGGTGTGCCCGTAGCTTAGCCACAGTTAGCAGTCAGTGGAAAAGGATATAAGAACGAAATATGCAAAGTAAGCCAAGAAGCAATAGCGTAGCGGTAGAGACGTCGGCTGAAGAGCAGGCATTCATGGTTCGAGCCCCCACAGCACCAATTTTAATTTTCAGTAAAATAAGCACGAAACAAGTCCCTGACAAACATGTACACATATAAAATCATAGTTCATGTAAAATGCAATGAAATAGTCCATTTATTTTGAAGAAATGTGAGATAACAAAATAATAAAAAATGCCAGATGTGCCTATAGCTGAGCTACAGTTTAACAAGGTGAGTGCATCTGCCCGTAGGTGAGCAGTGGTTTAACAGGTGCAAAATGAGTGCCCATAGGTGAGCAGTGGTTTAACACGCTGAAACTGTGTGCCCCTAGCTGAGCTGAGCGTAATATGCATGCTGACAGCCAAATGAAGTGTAAACCAGCGTAAACCGTTTGCGCGGAGCTGCGCACCGCCCCAACAAGCTAACCAACGGGCAACGTTGAGCAAGCCGTATCAAAACTGCCTTTACACAGACACACCCCTCAGCCTGTCTAGACAGTCATAAAAAATAAAAAGCAGTGGCCAGGTTCAAACCCAGGATACTATGCACCATAGGCAAGGTACTGAACCACTAAGCCATGGCAGCAGTACCTATAAATACAGTAATAGCAAATATATAGGAATGAATACAAAGTGGAGCATGACAAAGCAGGTTTTGTGAAGTTGATACAATTCCAAAATGGCCAATCACAGATATGTGCGGGAAAAACGGCATATATAAGCCCCATAGGCGGGAATACGCAGCATAAATGATTGTAGAACTGACTTGCAGCCAGAATGTCAGGAGTAGGTGAGGGTAGTTGCTTTCGAGCACAGAGGTGGGGCGTTGAGGAGTCCAGATACATGGTCTGGCTCCTAGTCCACAATCATGAGGCCCAACTCATGCAGGGCCAGGTCCTGTGGGGAGCATATAGGGCTGAGGCGTGGGACCGGTTGGCTCATGATCTCACCAGTGCCACAGGGATTCCAAGGACTGGTGAGCAGGTTCGTCACCACCATGCGGACCTGAAGAGATGCAAGCAGGACCAATTGAACCTTTGGATCCAGGAGGCCCGGCAAATGCCCAACGCCCCACTACTGAGTAAGTTACATTTAATTATGTATGTAAGAAATTAAACTAGCTGATATTATGGAGATGTGTATTCCAATATTACTTCATTTATATTACAGCTGCAGGTGTCCGTTCTGCGAACCGCAGAGCCTATGGTGATAGGCTGGTGTGGTTGCCCCACCAGGCAGGTCAGTAATCCTCTCCCAGTAACTGTAAAGAAATATAAAAGTATGACAGTTAGCAAAAGAGTGCAGTGTAGTCACTAAGTAATAGAATGTGCAAGTAACAGTGTAAGAGTGTTTGCAAGTATTGCTTGATTACAAAAGTGTGTTGCAGTCTGTAATCCAAACAGAAAAATGAAAATGTCTGAAATAAAGTCTGAAATAAAGATGCCCCACCTGTAATATAATAGTACACAACCTGCAGCAGGCTGAAAAGTACAGCTGCAGAAGATGAGCAAATCACATGTGTGAAATATACCCTTGTTGAAATACTGAAACATGACAGAAGTGAGACTGCTGGAAAGGATTGTAATAACTACAGGTAAAACATGTCAATAAAGCCTAGACGTAAGTACCATCCTGAATAGTAAAATGAAAACAAGTGAGAGAGTGTGAGAAAGTGTTATATGAATCTACCAATAAAGTAGTAATAACCCCTGAATAAAGTATACTGCAGTCAGTACAGAATGAAATGCATGTGAGAAGCAAAACCAAACAGCGAAATCTGTTCAAAGTGTTGCTGCAGCTGGAATGTGTATCCCAAAATCTGGATATGTTGCTCTCAGTCTGCAATATGCAGATAGTATGATTGTCTGACATACCAAACATCCACAGTTGTCTATAGCTATATAAAGCAAATGTAGCAGGATGATGTAGCTGAACAAAGCCAGATATGAATGTGTATGAAGAACAATAAAATGTATATTGATGTAGCAGTAACAGTTCTATCACCAAATTGAAGTAGTTATCATATAGGAAACTGTAGTTAGAACAGTAGTGTGTATATATGTGCAGCTATTAGAAATGTACAGCATATGTATTGGTATTGAAGGTGTTAATATTATTTTCTTCACCCCACCCTATAACCACATATAACCCATTCCACGTGAAAATGGTATGTGCAATCACAATTAACACCCCTGGACATTTGTCCTGTTGGGTCATAAATATTTGCATGTCCGTTGATGCATCTGCCCTGTTCATACATCCAAACCTGATGGCCTGTTGCCATCAATCAACCCTGCATGTTGTTGGACTGTGTATTGCTGTTCAAATTATGCATGTGTTATGCTCGCTGTTCAATGGTGTGAATATCTGGGTGTTTGGTTAATGGGAATACTAATGCATGCTGTTACAACTAATTGTGAATGGTATTATATGTTACTAACCCAAACTGTCATGACATAATGCAAAACATAGGATGACAGGGAAGGCGGGTTCCAGTGGACCCACCTCTCCCACCTCAGCTGGCGAGTGCACCTGGCACTAGTGCCCAGTCTGGACCCTCCTCTGGTGGCCCTGTGCCACCTGCAAGTGGAAGCGCTGCAGGGGATGGGGCTCATCCCCCCTCTGCAAGTGTGGCCGGAGGAGAACCACCACTCACCCTCCTTAGCGTCCAGACTGTGGTGTGTAGGGAGATCCAGGAATCTGTTCTTGGGCCCCTATGCCAGCTTGAGGCACAGGTGGCACAACTAACATGCATGCCTGTTGCTCGGCCTACACAGCCCCCAGCACAGCCCCGTCCTGGGCAGTGAAGGTACAGTGGGAACTGCCCATGGGTGAGGATATCAGTTCCACTGTTGCCATCTGTGGGCTCATGGGCTCTGGATATCCAAACATCCGTCCCTGTCAATTGTGTAACCCCCCCCACACGTGTCATACACCACCCCTGTATGCGTCTTGTTTGTCTTGTCTGTTGACCTACCCAACCTACCGCCCCAGCTATACCGACTTCCTTCACCTGACATACCACTCTCACCTGAAAAAAAAAAAAAAAGGGCACTCTGTACCCACAAAAAAATTATGCCCCATACATAGCTGCCCATTCCGCACACATGTCTGCTGGACATGGAAACTATCAATTACAATTGGCTGTACAACAGGTATTATTGTTGTCCTGACACCTCTCTCAGGGGTGGAAGGTTTCAAATGTCACACCAAATTAGATACATATGCACAGCTGTTGCTGATGAAGAAATGGGCAGCTATGGGCCTTACCTCCATCCCTCCTGCAAATCCCAAGCTTGTTTCCCTACTGTCTTACCCTCTTTGTGACCCCTTTTTCACCACTTTCCTGTCTCCCCATTTTCATTTTGTTCAAAGAAAATAGCGTGGGTGTGAGCCAGTGTAAGCACCGTTAAGCGGTTGTAAGCGGGTGTGCGCATGTGTGCGCGGAGCTGAACGCCAGTGCGCATGCGGGAGCTCCGCGCAAACCAGCGCTAAACCGGTTACAACTGCTTAAAAGTGCCTTAGTCACTCTGATTGACAGGTCCTGTAGTCAGTTCAAAAGCAAAATAAAATCCCACTGTCAGTCTCGAACCCAGGACCTTGTAAACAGTAGTCTGCATGACCTACCACTAAGCCATGACTCTTATACAAGAACTTTGTGATAAAATAAATATATCATGTAATAGTAGGAATGAATGTAAAGGGAATATAGGATGTGTAGTACACAAAGCATGTCATTCATACTTACTGTCAGAACTAGTGGATTTCCATAATAGTAGTGTGTGAACAGAAACAGCCATGCCAGTTGGTAGCTAGTAGGTAATAATGTCAGTTAATGTACATATATAAATGTATGTATATTTACATATATATATATATATATATATATATATATATATATATATATATATATATATATAGTTGTAGGTGTCATTGTGCATACACACTTACTACAGGAAACAGGAGAGAGGAATGGAGAAATGTGAATCTACAACACAGCCTGAATCATGAGAGAGATACTAACCTTTACACTCACAGAACAGTGTCCACAGCATACCAGCATGGTCCCCGCCCTTACAATCTGAAAGGGCAACGCCTATCTCACATACCCTTTTATAGCACCGTCCTGAAATCACAGTGAGAACTGCAATCAGTACAAAACTGGCTGCATGCAATTAGCAAATGCTGGCTTACAATTGGTGCAGAGGCCATCACATGGACTTATGCAGATACCTACAAAAGCATCCTGTACTCACACTCCACACAAGCAATACGTTCATTGCACTGTCTGGAGGCAGACAGAGAGAGAGAGAGAGAGAGACAGACAGAGACAGAGACAGGGACAGAGAGTGAGAGAAAAAAAAAAAAACAAAACAACAACACACGGTACACACACTGAGTCTAAGCTGTCAGCAGTGACAGTAGCAAGCCGTGCCAGCAGCAGCAGGAAGCAGAAGTAGTGGTAACGCAACCAGCTGCGACAAACACAGGTAATGTAAAGTAGCAGGTTAATAGTCTGCATACTGTGAATCCTCCAAATGTGTTATAGGTCTGTATATATAGGTATGTCCATGTGATATGTTGTGTGCACCTAGTTCCACCAAAAGGGGATGACTCTACATTACATGTCAGTTAGTGTTAGGCCATGATCCTGGCAGCAGTTTTCTGTTGCAGTGAGGCCCGTCTGTAGGAAGTGTGTGTCAGCTGGTGTAACGACTATGGCGCTTAGTTAGCAGTCATCTGGGAACTTTGTCATCCACAACCCGCACATGTTCACTTCTACATCTGAGAAATAAATGCCAAACAAGAGGGGTCCTAGGACAGAGGCCTGTGGGATACCACATGTGACTGGCATTGAGTCTGACATGGCTCCTACAATATCGATATTATGGATTCTGTATGTCAACCAGTGTGCAACCCATCATGTGACATATGTAGTAACATGTAAGCTAATGAGCTTGTCTATGATGCCTGAGTGGAGTTCTGTGTTGAAGGCCTTAGGCAAGTCCAGGTAGGCTGTATGGATTGTGTTGCCCTCATCAATGGCTGTAGTGACTGTTTTGAAAGGTCAACCAGGTTCAAAAGGCAGGATCAGCCCATCACAAAGGCAAACTGGCCGGGAACAAGTGTCTGCAGGTACCCAATATCGCTGCATATGCATCCCATACTGAATAATCCCATAGCTTAGCAGACCAGGCCGGTTAAGCTTATGGTGCGGTAGTTCCCAGGGTTAGTAGAGGTGCCTCCTTAGTGGAGTGGGACCACTGTTGCTGTATGCCAGTGTTCAGGTACATATCCTGTAGTATGGCCAAGGTTAAATATCAGTCTTATATGCGGTTGTATGTCCTCTTGGAGTGCACGTAGCACACATCCAGGGATACCATCAGGTCACAGTGATGCTGTGTGTTCTGCTTTGCTGAGGGCGGCCCTCACCTGGACATGTGAGATGATAGGGAGGTTACATTGAGCTGTGATAAGTATTTCTACTTGTGGGGGAGAAGGAGGGGGGATACGTGCACCTAACCTGTCTGCAAGAATGTTGCCAATATCTGTGTGTTCGGTGAATGTTAAGTAGGTGTGTATTAACTCAGAGCATATCTGAGGCATTTGGTCCATATGTGTAACATAACTGAAGAAGGCCTTGTGGTTATCTATAGTGTTTGTGGCCATTTCCCTCCCAGAGTAGGCCGTGGATGTTGTTATGAGAGACCGTAGCGTATTACCAGTGCTGACCACAGATGCCTTCCCTTAATGTGAATCTGCTCTGTCCTGCAGTAGCCTCCTTCTATTGTTATACAATCTGCCTTTGGCTGTGGTCCACCGGACAGGATACCTAACCTTTGTGCATAGGGTCTGGGTTAGAAATGTGTGTGCATGTTCCATGCAATCTGTGGGATGTCCATGGGAAGCATTCGCAAAGGGGTCAGCAGTGTGGGTTGTGGCTTCTACTGGCCCAGTGGGCTGCATGGATACCATCTCAGTCCTAACAAGTGAATAACTGTCTAATCACATACATATCAAAGTAGTCTATTGTGCTGGTGGTGGTGGTGGGATATGTATATCCAGGCCGAGTAACTTGTGTCCAGATCACACTAGTGGATGGCGTTCCACATACAGTACCTTGGTATGAACCCCCAGAGTGAGGTTGTGCATTGGACCTGTCGCAGTGTCCTGACCGATGGGGCATGCTACTATGTTGTATGGAATGTGGCAGGTATTGTTGCACAGGTATTGGCTGAGCACTGATATCTGGCCATGTACTTGTGTATCCACCAAGAGACACACACATGCTACATATGGGAGTAGTAGTATATCACTACAGTTGAGTATCATGTATAGTATGTGTGCCATATATTGCTGACATAGTCTGCTGATATCCTGTTTGTGTTCTCTTCCAGGGAGATGGCGCGTCAGCATAATCCCGCCTACTCTGCAGCAGAAGATGAGGAGATACACCAGACCCTGGTGCAGGATTATGACATACTGTTTTGCCGCACCAGCCAGAATCAGCAGGAGAGGGCTGCACTGTGGCAAGACCTTGTCCGTAGGGTAAATGACATTGGCACGCATAATAGGACATATGAGCAGGTACAACATCACTGCAGTGATTTAATCAGAAATGTCCATCAGCATGCGTCGGATATCCACAGGCAACAGGTTGCCACAGGAGGTGGGGTGGCCACACATCCCCCCCTCACCAGACTGGAGGGGCTACTCCTAAGTGTTGTGGCTCCAGCCCTGGAACAGCAACAGCAATACACCTGCATCATGATGGAGGCTGGATCCACACAGCAGCACGACATGGAGCGTGCAGGTAATATGCCATATGTACACTTGACTGTTCTGTACACTGTTAGTTTATGCATGTGTAAGGTGTGTCCGTGGTATGTAGCTGTCAACATAGTATGTAATTGTGCAGGTGTGATATTGGCAATAGCAGCAGCTGACATGTGAAAGGCAACTGGTGTACAACTGCACTGTATCATATGCAGTATCAATGGCACAGTTGTGCCCACTGATATTAATCACCTCATTTCTGCAGGTCCCTCTGGTGTCACAGCAAGGCAGGCCATCCATGCTGGTGAGTGTGTTTAACAATACCTATAATAGTCCTGATAGTGCTAGTAATACTAGTGTAACTCAGTAGTGCTCTGTGTGTATACTGTGGGGTGTGCATGTGTGCATGTGTGCCTGTGTCCATGTGTGCATGTGTGCATGTGTGCCTGTGTCCACATGTGTGCATGTGTGCATGTGTGCCTGTGTCCATGTGTGCATGTGTGCATGTGTCCACGTGTGCATGTGTGCATGTGTCCATGTGTCCACGTGTGCATGTGTCCACGTGTGCATCTGTGCCTGTGTGCATGTGTGCATGTGTGCATGTGTGCCTGTGTCCATGTGTGCATGTGTGCATGTGTGCATGTGTCCACGTGTGCATGTGTGCATGTGTGCATAAGTGCATCACTGGTAACATTGTGTGGACACTGTAAACTGTGTTTCCTGTCTTCCTCCCACAGGTTCTGGTGCTGCTCTGGTGTCCTGCAGCAGGGAACCTGAATATGGTGCCACAGGTACTGGTAATGATGATATCTGTATAATGGCACAGGAAGGTGTGTCAGGGTCCGCCATTGGTCAGCCAATTGACTGTACACAGCTGTCAACCCCATCATTGCGCACAGTCATCCTACCAGTACATCCTATGTCACCATTGTCCCTAGGTGATGGACAGGATACAGTGGGCATTGACCAGGGTAATGTGGTATCTGTGGCACATGCTTCCCCACACAGCAGCCATGGGCAGGGTCCTGCGATGGTACCGCACAGACAGTTGCCCATGGGTTCTCGTGGGAGCATCCATGGGCATACTGCCTCTGGCAGACGTGCCCAAAGAGGTATGTCAACCTCAGCTATGTTTCGGGCTGTCATGCAGGCACAGTCGCGTATGGAAAGGTACACCAGACAGGGTCTGAGGGAGCTGAGAGCATGCCGCACAGCCATGACTGACAGAATGCGTGACATCGTGGATGCTATCCGTAATTTCACCGATGTCATAGACAGACGTTGTGGGGACATATTACAGCAGTTCCACAACCACATGTCCATGAGCCAGGGCAATGGTGGGCGGTTGCGGCGTCGACGTGGCCATATGCCAGCAACAGCAGCAGCTGGCAGTCGGCGCGGACGACAACAGGCCCGCGCACGCCCCCATAGTGCCAGCAGCAGCCCCAGCAATGCTGCGTCTGTGTTGTCATCAGAACGCCCCAGGAGACCACGTGCACGTGGCTCTGGACTGTCCCAACAGGGACCTGTGTCCAGTCAACACACTCCCGCTTCTGATGACAGTACCCAGTCTGGCTTAGTACCAGATACGGTCCGTAGCACCCCTGCCAGGCACAGGTACCGTGTCCATGCCCACAGACACTGATCTGTATGACCTGCCAGGTGCAGTCTGTGGCTGTCCACATACCCCTGTATATGGCAGCCATGAGGTGGAACTGTGTTCGTGCATACACACATGTGAAATGTTAACACCTAGGGCTACCACATACACGCACACACTGCACCAACAGTGCCCCACCCTGTACTGCTGTCCCTCACCAACACACATACACACACATGTCAATTGGTGGTATCAGTGGCAGACTCAGGCATACCTAATTCACACCCTGTGCATATGATGAAACGGTGCCACCTCCTGCAATCTCCAACATCAGTGCAGGAACAGGTAAACATGTTGCTGATGCACAGGGTGACTACATAGAAGTGTATTAGTAGTATCATGTTGGTAACAGTACAGTGTGCTGATATGACTGTGTGTATATCCCAGCATGCCTGATGCAGTAACTGTATGACTGTCCTGAATTGTTATCTGCACCCATAGTACGTACCAAAGTGTAACAGCTGCACATTATTGCATACCGGTGGTAAGGATATCAACAGATAGCCACATACATGGGTAGCACAGGGGGGAAGCTAATGCAAGTAGTGATACGCAATGATGGACATGTACAGTAATGGTGGCAAGTTGCCCACAATGACTATGCAATGTGGATGTTTGCGCATGTTGATATGTGTGCAGTACCAATGTAATCCAAATCACAATTAACTATGACATAATATCAGTTCTACCATGGGCATCTGCGCTGTGCATTCCTGGGTACATGTTGATAGTGCCTACATATTTGCAATGTAACCTACTGTTAGTGTTACCCCTTCTTTGTTGTACAATGGACTACTTCCAGCCCTGCTTACTGTAGCTTTGTTTGCATGCATGTTCGCTTGGGGTTCCCTGGAACACTGCTTCCACCTGCAATGCAGAGTTACAGTGCTTCTGTGGACTCCTAGTGACATCTGCATAGCATACGATACGTATGTCAGGTTTACACATGACAGAACGTCACTGTCTGTCCTGTTCGCATGTACATTGCCTGTGACACATTGCACATGTCTTACCTGGCATTTACCCACGTGTGCAGTCATATATGCCAGTGCTATGAAATCAGTAGCAGTACACCCACACATACACACCTTCAGTATGTTGTTCCCCATTGGCCCTATGTGTTGGTAATCACCATGGCAATCACAATTCTAGGGTAGCATGTGCAAAGGTAACCTGTGAATCACCTCTATGGTCCAGTTGTGGTTTATGTGAGTCATGTGGCAATGTCACAGCTGCCACATGTATGCAGTCAACCATCACCCCTGGCTAGGAACGTACAACACATGAGTGGGATGCCACCACATAGCCAATCTGGGGACTGAGCACTCTGAACCCAGTAATGCCATACCCTGTCAGGTGGCATGACATACTACAGTGACTACAATACCAGTCAGACATAGACCCGCACTGACAGCAATCTGAACACACTGGGGCATACTTGGAGACTCAGAATAGCATCCTGCCTGAGCATCACACACCTCCACAGCTGGCACACAGGCATACGTTACGTCGGAACAGAGCACATGCCACACATGGCACACACATCCCGTGTGCCACACACTCACAGCCTGTAGGGCTACACAACACACCTGCTACAGATGTGTCAGGTATCTCTCTTGGCCACTGCAGTGGGGTCCCACTCAACAGGCTGCACATGGTGAAGGTCACAGTGATATGCCTGTGGGGCACTATGGTCCACCACAAAACACATGCATACAGGTCAGTCAGAGTCATGGACACATATGACTCAGTCATTGACCATGCCACTATGGATGACCTGAGACATACCTCCCTGAACTGAATGATAGGGAACATAGAAGGGATCTCTCCGCATGTGGCAGGGGCCAGTATGAGCCTGATCATGGTTGCCATCATACCCTCACCGGGTATGCTACCACTATATGTAGGAAGGGTGTTCTATGTCTACATTCTGCTCAATCTCCAATGTCATTCATAGGGTATCCACTGGCTGTCAATGTGTGCTTACATGCCACAATGATTTGTGAGGGGCAGCTTGCACGTGACACCCATGGGCCAATGTATATTGGCGAAGCCCCTTGATACACACATACTGCCTTATGCTGCAGGACACGGATTACATAGCCACCTCTGCGGGTATCACACAGGATAGGACACTAACAGTGATGCTACACAACACCAGCAGTGTACACCGCAAGATGCATGCACTGGACACTGTCCTCAGCATGGTGAACTGCAATGTCTGTGCAGTACCAGAGTCCTGATTCACGGCTCACAGGTGCAACCCATCACTGCCAGGTTATACCTCATACCATGCCTGTCATCCCCTACACATGTAACACACATGGACAGGGGGGTGGTATCCCAAGGCACCACAGATACACACACCTCCAGGTTGTTGGCACAGCACAAAGCATCAGGGCCTATTCATGTGCAGCTAACAGTGTGTCGGACTGCCTTCTGGTTCATAGCCTGGCACACACAACCCTCCCATACACAGGAAACCCACCTATCCTCCATAACAACACTGGCAATATGACAGTCTCAAGAACTGTCTTTATATGGCTGGACTGCATCCAGCCAAACATTGTGCGTGAGCATTACTGTAGCTACAACACACTAGTTGTAGGGTTCCCAGCATGTGGTCACTGAATTGCAGTGGAATAACATTTTACTACTCCCACAACAGGTAGGAACATGCAGAACCTGTACATCGACTACATGTAGACTATATGGCCCAGACCAGATGTGTATCCCCTGCTGTAGGTATTTTACCATATACACCCACACTGTATAGACACATACCATGCGGCCCTGCACAGTAAGACACAGTCATATTGTTATGCATTGCAAATACCATTTATCCACTCGAGGCACGTGTCAGACATGGTAACTACTGCAGGTCACAGGTATTTATGTGTATGTGTCACACACATACATCATGTGTGCATTGCCATTGCTGGTTTAGGCAATGGCATGCATTGTTATGCACAAAGACCCACACAAGGTCATAATGTGTGACACAACCACACGTGGCAGTTGTGGGTTTCCAAAACATACCTATCTGTACTCTGACAATGGTAATAGACCCAGTAACAGAGCGCATTATTGGCATTACTGGCCAACTAGCCCTGTTTGGCTGTGCTGATAGTGTGGTGACATCCCCTGTGTTTACTGGGGGAATATGCAGCATCTGCTGTATTGTAGTATTTGCCAAAAGGATCTGTTCTCTCACACTTGCATTTACACACACCCTACTACCCCCACACACACTTGCCATTTGCAGGATTCATACCCCTACCTAACTATGTCACGACACGTGAGAGAAACACATTAGCGAAGTGCACTATTCGGATTACTAGGAGGTTCCTCTTCTCTGGCTGTACTTATAGGGTGCTGACATCATCAGTGTTTGGAAAGGGTAATGTGCATCATGTAGTGTGATCTCCTGATTGCAAAAAAGCACATGCCTTTCATACAGAATTGCACACACACAAACACCCCACATCCAAACACACACACTTGCCATTTGCAGGTTTCAAACACCTACCTAACTATGTTATGACACTTGAGAGAAATGCATTAGCAGAGTGCACTATTCGAATTACTGGGAAGTTTCCCTTCTCTGCTGTACTTATAGGGTGCTGACATCATCCGTGCTTAGATAGGGGAATGTGCATCCTGTAGAGTGCTTTCACAGTTGCCAAAAGGGACATCTCCCTCACACAGACTTGCACACACATCAACCCCGCTCACACACACACACACACACACACACACACACACACACACACACACACACACACACACTGAGCAATTGCATGGTTCGAACTCCTACCTACCTATATTATGACACTTGAGGGAGACGCATTAGCAGAGCTCGCTAACCGAATTACTGGGCATCTGGTCTGCACCTGCAGTATTTATAGGGTGCTGACATCTTTATTTCTACAGAGGTATGTACATCTAGTACTACCTGTCAGGTGGGGGATAGCATATATATGCATTTGCATCCACCTACGTCAGGGTCAGATATGCACATCACACTGGCAGGTTATGTTCTATACCATGCTTCGTGACCACAGGACCTGTAACACACAACACAACCAGTCCAGAACACCACTCCTACATCCAGGACACACACTTAGCTTCCCTGGGAACAGTGCCGGGATATGCAGGTGTTCAAATACACCATTCCAGTTGTTAACATCAGGTACAGGCATATTGTGTGTGGGAACTACTCAGGCCTCTACCACTTTACCCTACAGCCACTACAATTTGTGGGTCCATGTGCTATGGCAGAACCACACACCACAGCCACATGGGGGAATACATATTGCACCTGTCCATCTGCAACATGGGTACTCATTGTTCCACACCAGAGGTAGACCACCATTGTTGATATCTGACCATACCCACCTTTCCCTGGACATCCATATCCCATCCCCACCCCCAGGCAAGGTTGTCACTGCACACAAACTGTGTTTAGCACAAGCAGGCTCTACACTTGTGAAGACTGGGGTGGACGACTTCAAAGGACCCATGCTGGGGGACTATACTGGCCACTCTGCATAATCCTTGACAATTGCATTCTATGAGCATGTGTAAGGTTTGCATTGATCATGCTATCCCACATATACCCATGACTGCTCCACAACAAGACACCTGTCAGGTGTACACCAGCCATATATGAGCCGTCCAACAGACAGAGTGAGCTAATACATTGCAGAGCTGTAGCCCACAGAGGGAGGACATCTGTGAACAGTTCCAGCATGACACTTCATTCCCACATAATCATCACAACACAGTGTTGACAGTGGAATTGTCCAGACAATGCAGATAGGGCTCCCCTCAGTCTGTTATTGATGGCCACTTACTGTTAGAGGTCCTCAGCAGCCCTCTTCCAGCACACACACCAACAACATGGCTGTGGCTTAGCACATTCAAACCCTGGGATCTCCACTGTGCCCCTGCTTGACAGAGGCACAGCTCACTAGCCTCACACTTTGCCTTATGTGACCTACTTTACAGTGGCACAGTAGCCTACTGTACTGGGGATGCAGATGCCAAGCACACTCTGGCTAAGCTGTCATTCCCTAGGGCAACAAGCCTAGTATTGACCTCTACATCCATATGTTCAATTGTCAGATGCACAATATTTGTTGTGCTGTTCTACTGTTTGCAGGTCTTGATTGCCATAGCATTCCCTGTTCCTATGAACAACTTGTGTATCTGTGGAAGATGTTTGAATATGAGGCGATCCACTATATCACTTATGTCTCTGTAGTCATTTACTGTGTGCACTGGGCAGATTGCTGTGTTGTGGTTGGTTCCTGGAATGACACGTACAAATACCAGATATGTGTGGCCAACTGCTAAATGGAGATATGGCCTAAGTGTGTGAGCATGCCCAGTTCAGCCTTTCCATGGCATGTTGTCTGACATATGCCTCATTTATCAAATTGTGCGAGCATGCCCAGTGTGAGCTTTCCATATGTTGCACTCTGAAGTCCACCACATATTTGGGTGTGTGTGAACTTCAACAATATCTCACGTTTATGGTTGTGTGTTGGGTGTCATGTTGTGTATTAACTGGCCAACTGCTTTGTGTCTGCCACAACAGGGATTATACTGTGCCTGCAGGGATTGCATGGGATACTTTGCATACAGTTGTCAACATCCTTTCATAATGACCTAACACTGTAGTACCGTATAGTGTACTGGTTCAGTACTTTCACTGTGGTGGACAGTATCCTGGGCTTTAGTCCTATCACTGCTTGACATCTTCATAGTGAGCACAACAGACTGTGTAGGGGCCAGTTGTGCACATATGACCATGTTGCATTATGTTCAGATATGGACTACCTACACCAGGCTCGTCCAACATTGGTAGTGTATTCCACAACATAGGTGGACATTGGCAAACACTAGCGATGTTCCCTAGGCCATTTATGATGCTAGTCACAGGGTGTGTTTGTCCTTCGACACACATTGTAACTGGAGTTTGCCATAACATATGTCATGGTTAGTATACTGTGCCTCCGTCTACCTCTGACATAACAGTGATACCCAGGGTTAACCTACCATCTCCCATCCACCTATCTGGATTCCTCTTGAG
This sequence comes from Protopterus annectens, assembly GCF_019279795.1. NCBI lineage: Eukaryota > Metazoa > Chordata > Ceratodontiformes > Protopteridae > Protopterus > Protopterus annectens. The sequence goes on along the minus strand of NC_056748.1, from coordinate 762,432,414 downwards.
GGGTGTCGATAGGTGACTCTCTGGCTAACCTGTACCGGGAGTTTACTCAAGAGTGGGGGTGCCTTCTGTGTTATGGATCATTCTGTACAGCTTGTCCTATGTATGTCAGTGCTGGGGTTCAGGTCTCTCATGTGCATAGCTCACTGCCATTCAGATTGTACAAGGTGCAGCATGTTCATTGATTCCAGCTTGGACATGGCTTCATACATCAGGCACAGCATGCCTCTGGCTGGGCAGTATGGCAGTGTGTGGAGCTGCAGTTTGTTTACTCAGGCAACACATGGCATCTGTTCATGCTCTTTGCTACTCCTGGTGGGGTACTGTTGTGGACTTTACAGTTGATGGAGGTGTCTGCTGAGGTATATCCCACAGGGGCTATTGTAGTAAATTGTGACGCTGATGAAGGATGACTGCAGAGCCACAGTGACCTCCCCTTATCTACATCTGACAACCTTAATGACTGGGTGGGTATATGGTATGTTTCTGCGTACACTACAGCCACATGTTTGTCCAGTGCAGGATATCTATCACCTTGTGTCCCCAGGTCTCTCATTACATGTTAGGTATGTAATGGGTTAACACATGTGTGGTAATTTGTGGGCACTTACTGTATATCCACGGTGGTTGTCTATACACAGTTCTGCAATTAGCTTGCTGACATGGCTATGGCTCCAGTTGTCTGTTTCTAGGTGGCCCTTTTGTGGGTTGCTTGTGTCAGCTGGGGGTCGGATATGGTGGGCTGTTTGTACTCCTCTGCATACATGTTCAGTCACAGTCCTTCCAAGTTGGCCTATACCTATGGGACATATATACGGAATGGGGGAGGTCCCAGGACCAAGCCTTGTGGGATGCCACTCATATCTGCTTTGTAGTCTGACATGGATGCAGCATGTCTGACCATGTCAGTTCTGTCCTTGGTCTGGTTTGCAACCCCTGTACTGACATAGGGGTATATATTTAAGCTGGTGAACATATCCATACTGAACTCATAGGGTATTGTCTGGAAGCATATGCACGGTCCAGCTACGCTGTGTGGACCACATTGCCCTCATCAATGACCTTAATGACTGTTTCAAATGGGTCAAACATGTTTAGGGGCAGGATCTGCAGTTACGACAGCCACACTGTGTAGGGTCCGGTATCAGTAGGTCCACGATAGCTTTATGTCTGCGGTACATACTGATCCTTTCCATAGCTGTGCAGACCAAGCTTGTCAGGATCCTGGGGTGGTAGTTTGCAGTATCCATTCAGGCAACACCTTTGTTGTGAGGGACCACTGTTGTTGTACACTGCTCTTTGGGTACATATCCTGTGGTAAGGCTGACATTGGGCAGTAGTGTGATTTGGCATTCCATTATTCTTGGAGTCCATGTTGGCCTCAGCCCAGGACACCATCACATACCTTTGCTGCTGTGTGTTTTGCTTTGCAGATGATGGCTGTTACCTCAGCATCTGCAATGTCAGGGGACCAGCAGTCTGCTGGGATAGATATTTTGCATTCTGGGGGTTTGCACTGCAGCTGTCAGGTTGTATGTTGGCAATATGTGTGTGTGTTTCGTATGTTGTTTGTAATATCTGTGTGAATCCGAGCATATCTGTGGATTCCCAACATGGTTCCTACCATCAGTTAAGTAAGCCTTGTGATTATCCTTAGTGTCCTGTACAATTTGTATCTTCATAGGTTCATGGGTTCATACTAGGCTATCCACCCTAGGGCATTAGTAAGCCAAGCCAGAGTGTGTGTGTCTTTTCGCCCTTGCTATGTGACTATTATGGCCATTTATGATTTTCTTTACTGTGCCTCTGTCTGGTCGTGACACAGTGAAGACCCCAGTGTACATGTACGATCATCCATCCACTTGGCAATATTCCTGTTGAGGGGTGTCAGTGAGGGGCTCTGCCTAACATGGATTGGGATCCTGTTTCTGGGTGTGGGGAGCCTCTGGGTTATGTATCTGTCCCTCCAGCACATCCTATTTCATTATGTGTTGAGGCTGACATCTGTCACTCTCACAGCTCCAATGGCTTTGATTTCCTGTGGTGGAGCATGTCCATTACTCCTGTGTTGGACATGGCCTTGTACAACAGACATACAATGCCTCTGTGTAGGCTGTCTGTGACTGCATTCAGCTGGGGTGTCTACAGCCAGGCAGCATATGACATATATTTGACACCCTTTATCCTCTTGGTGGGGTACCTTTGAGGTCTTCAGAACCGCTGCAGGTGTCACGTACAGTACATCCCATATGAGTCATTGTACTAGATTATGGGTCTGATAAGGGAACAGTACAGGGGCACAGTGACCTCTGTTGATGTAGATGTGAATCCTTTCATGATATGGTGTCCAATATCGACAATCTTCCTAGCCACATTGGCATTGTGAGTGTCACATGACAGATTACTGTCGACTTCTGTCCCTAGGTCCCTGATTACTCCTTGCATACATAATGGTTTACCACCTATGTGGTAATTTGTGAGTACCTTGTCTGGTATTTGGTGGGACATTCATACTGTCCAGTGTCTTCAGGATGTCTGGGTGGAGTTCTTGTGTGTGAGAGTGTGGTCTGTCGCATGCTAGAGACTGTACAGCAGTTTTGACTACACTTAGGTGCACATGGGTGGTCTCCGCTGCTTTGTGCATTGTCAGTTACCTGGCCGTATGGTTGTCTGTGCTGCATTGGATACTCCCCCTCCTTTGATGTTTTGGTCCAGGTGTTGGGGCCATAATGCATGATATGTGGTATAACCTGGTAGTGCTGGTGTGCTATCAGTAGGCTTGCAGCAGGCTTCTGTCACTGCACAGACATCGATGTTCTCCATACTGGGAAGTGCCTCAGGGGCATGCATATTGCAGTTTACACATCTGGCATTGGTCAGCATTACCCTTATGTTTCTTACCACTTATGTTTTCTAGGGTGGTGGGTAGTCTTTTTGGCCTTGCCTACGTACGGCTCTATGGAGGTGGCAAAGGCCTTATCCAGTATCCAGACGCCCAGGGGTAACAGGTGCAAGCCATCCCTGGAACAGCAGCATGGCTTGTCATGCATGACATCTCAAGCAGACAGACATTAGACCCTCTTGGACTGACAGCTGTAACTGTGCCACCTGTTAAAGCTGATCATTCTGTGTTTGTACTGTGGCATCATTCTTGGTGAGGGTTGGATGCTGCAAACGGCCAGTGTCATACCGGCCTGGGGTACATACTCAGAGAGCTCATCCATGTCTCTTTTCATGTAGTCCAGGGAGGTACATCTCAGGTCATTCACACCAGCATGGACAATGAGTGCATCATATTTCTGCTTGCTTTGGGGTGACCTGCATACTTGTGTTATGTGGCATATTGTGGCACCCTACAGGCAGCTTACTATACCCTTTCCCTTGTTCAGTCTGGTGAGTGGGACAGCAGTGTGTCTGCCTATACAGACACCTATTACAACTGTATCAGGCATGTTGTTTCTCCTTCTGGCCTGTGACTGTTTGGCACACCAGCTTTGTGTACTATGTGTTGCATGTGCTATGTTTGGAGGTTGTGGTTGCTTGGGATCTGCTTTGGAGGCTTCTGTTGGTGTGGTGTGTTTGTAATTAGGGCCTCCGGGAATGTTTTTCTGTGTTTATGTGTTTGGTTTACAGTTGTGATAGGTCTATGTGGGACTGGGTTTGTGGTGTATGTGGTTACCTTCTCCTCCTGACTAGTTTTGACAGTACTGAGTTGGGGGAGCTCAGCCTCCGGTGTGGATACATGGTTGCATCTCTCACATATATTTGTATTTATTTGGGGGAGTTGTGGGTTGTCTGTGTACTTGGGGCAGGTGTCACATTGCCTCTGGATTCACAGATTATACTTGTTGTGGCTGGCCTTAGTGGTTTGTATGTGTGGACATATTTTATTGCCATACTACTGATCAGTGATGCTCTATCATGTAGTAGCTTCCTCATTCTCTTGCATGGTCTGGTAATGGCTGGAGTCTAGCATGCCAGATGCCTGTGTGTATGGCATTGTGTCTTGTTGTTATTTGTGATTGCATACTCCAAGCATTCCTGGCTGTGTTCATGGAATGCCTGTATAACATGTTCTGCGGTGTGTCCCATATTCTGCACTTGCACAGGGCCTTTCATGGATTCCACATCGGTTTGGAGGGGTGCAACCTATGCTTTACACATGTTTTTCACTGTGGTTTTCTGGCCAGGGACTGTGGTCAGGATGTGTATATCCAGTGTGATTACTCTATGGTCTGGTCTTACCAGTGAGGGATACACTTCTCATCTTGCCATCCAGTACACATGTTGCTGATTATCACATCCAGTATGCTTACCCCTCTTGTGGGAGTGGTGCGTTGTTCCTGGGCATTTTGGTTTATGGATTCTGGGAACTTTTCTCCTACTGTGTTGGTGCTAGTATAATGCTCCCAGTGTATGTCTGGGTATTTTCAGTCAAGCAATATAATGTGGTTTGGGGGCTTGATATATTCATGTATTCCAACATAGGCCAGGTGCAGTTCCTGGTATTAGGACAGTAGTCTGCAGCAGGCTATATACTGGGAGGCAGTTTTAGCCATTGGTATTTGACCATGGCTAATCCATGCTGCTTCTTGTTGTGGTACCAACATGGGGGTGTGGTTATCCTTGACATTTATTGCTAGTCACCCTCCTTTTGTAGCTTGTTCCATGTTTTAGGCTGTACAGCACAGTATGAGGTGTGACCTGGTAGTGTTAGGATGCTGATGTGAGCCTTGACCCAGTTTTCTATTACAGGACTGATATCTACATTCTCCATACTGTGTGCATTTACACTGCACAGATCTTGCTGTTTAGACTTCTGGCATTGGGTAGCATTACATCTAGGTTCCTATCCCTTGTGGTACCTATGAAGGTGGGTTTGTGTTTTGAGACTTACCTATTCAGGGCATGCTGTGGGTACTGACAGCCTTTGCCAGTATCCATGGGGCCTGGACTGATAGGTGCATGCCACCCCTAGCAGGTGGTGCATCATGTCATGCTCCGCATGTCTTCCCAGGCTGGAACACATTGGCTCCCCTTTGACTAACTGCATTACTTCAGCCAGTTATTGCAATTTATCATCATATCGTCATTTTGTGGCTTCATGCTTGGTGAGGGTGGATGTTAGTCAGGGTCCTCAGGTGTGCATATAGTACATGGTGTTACATTACTTAACACATGGCATTCATGCCTCAGGTGGTGCTGCAGGGCTGCCTCTGTCGGATGTGCATATTACACTCCCTGTACATGTTTGTGAGCAGGTCATGTCATTTTAGGCATCCCTGTTATTATTTGAGTGAGTCAGAGGGGGTATCATTCCCAGGGTTCCTACTGAGCCAGTGTATGTGCTATGCGTTGCCTCTTTGCCAAGGTCAGGGCATACTGGGCACGCCTCCTTCTGCCTACTGGGGCAGGCTCAGGTTGTTCCTCCTCCGAGTCATGCTCTGCCTGTGATGGCCTTGGCAATGGTGGGGGGCTGTTTGGCCCAGCCCTATGCTGGTCCTGCTGCAGCTGTTTTCGCAAGATCATATTATGTAGCATAGCACATACCATGACAATTTGGGTACATGTAGTTGGTGTGTACTGCAAGGCTCCACCAGATGTGTCCAGACACCGGAACCATGACTTGAGCAGCCCAAACACACGCTCTATTACATTACGTGTTTGTGCATGTGCCTCATTATGGTGTTCCTGTTCAGGTGTGTGTGCGTTTCTGATGGGTGTCATCAGCCACGGCTCCAGTGCATAACCTGCATCCCCCACTAGATGTCCGTGTGGGATGTCCCCATTGGCAAATGTCTGGTACAGCTGCGTCAAATGCCAGATGTGGGAATCATGGTAACTCCCAGGGCAGCCAGCACACACATTCATTATTATGCCCTGGGCATCACACACGACCTGGCAGTTGATGGAGGGGAAGCCCTTGCGGTTAATGTAGGCCCTACCCCGCTCACCGGCTGGTGCTTTGATGCGTATGTGCGTGCAGTCTATTGCACCCACTGCCTCAGGGTATTCCGCTATTTGCTGGAAGAGACACATATTGCTGGCCAATACCTCACGGGCATTGGGGAAATATACATGATCACCGACATGTGCTGACATGGCATCCAGGAACTGGTGCAGTACCCTGGAGGCTGATGCCTGTGATATCCCCATCATATCACCAGTTGGTCTTTGGAAGGTACCTGTTGCTAGTATTCTTAGGCCAACACATACCTTGGTTTCCACTGGGATGGGTTCCCCTCTGTTGGTTCTGTGTGTGAGGCGTGGCCTGCACAGCTCAACTATTTGCTGCAGGAGCTCTCTGTCCACTCTATAGCGCTCTACTATCTCCAGCTCATGTAACCCGTGGTAGGTGACCCTGGGCCTGTACACTCTTCTCCGTCTCCTCACTGTGGGTTGTCTGGCACCATCTGCATTGTCACCACCCTCAGCAAGTCGCCTATGTCTCATTATGACAGCTATGGCAGCCCCTAACATTTCTGCTCTGAGTTCAGCTTTTTCAGTTTTCACTTCTAATAGCTTACTCCTGTCTTGCAGTGTCTCTTGAGAGAAACATCCTGCACTGCTGTTTGCAGAGTTTTAAGTGCTGGGCTGGGCTACTATTCTGCCTGTGTAATTGCCTGCTTCTAATTGTTTTCACCTGCTAGCTCCAGCAGTATTCCCTGCTAGCTTCCTACTAATTCTGTTGCTTCCTTTTTCCTTTCTGTTTCCTCACGGGGGAGTAGCGTGCATACCAGCAGAAACACACTCACAGTGGCTTACACGCGCGCACATGCTTACACGGTTCAGGATCTGCCTATTCGGGTTAAAATGCGCGCACATCAGCGCAAACAGTGTTACAATTCTAGCAACACGCTCCCACATGCTCAGTCTGCCTTACACGTGCACACGCTGCCCTACTCGCGCTTCATGGCGCCTGCGTCGCATGCTGCTTCAGCAAGAAACTTTGGTGTAAGTAACAGTGTACACCTTCCATTTCTTGACTTTCCCATGCTTATCTTGTGGCACTCCTCTTTCCCTGATCTGTGTCTGTCATCTGTCATGTTACACTGACCTCCAATGAACTGCATTTCTTTCTACCATTCCCCTGTGATGTCACCTATCTCCTACTCTATTCCTCCCCCTTATGTATCTCTTACACTACTCAGACTGTGCTCATTTGCTATGTGACTGTGGGATTCAGTATCCTAACCCTCATTTACATGAGATTGCCTACTAATGCTTAGTTACATGTCTTAGACTCAGCTTCCCCCCTTAGCAACCACTACACGGTGGCCATGTTGTTTTTGGTCTGCTGGTCCCTGCATTGTCATTCCATGTATTGCATAAAACCCACATCTGTGGGTTTCTAACCTTCATTTTTATGTTTTATACAGTGCAACCCGTTTGCACAGGGCTGCGCTGCATTTAAACATCGGCAAAAAAAAAATTATATTTTTATAATTTTTGCATCGGGTTACCTTGCCAATGGCCACATATTTGGCCATTGGCATGCTGCCTGACACATATGCACCCTTTATTTGGAGCTGACATGGCTCCATTGTGATTTTTCCAGAAACGTACTCAGTTGTCAACTGAGTACATTTCTGCAGCTAAAATGTCTCTTACACGGGCTGGTTTCTGCTTCATGGATTGCTAATATACCTCATTTGCATACCTTTCGGCTGCAAGTGTGGTATTTAGCATATCCACGCCCAGTCCGTGTAAGAGACGTTTTAGCTGGTCTCTTACAGGGAGTTTAGGGCTGTTCCTGGATCGCGAGGCTTGCATGGAGTGTTACACGTCTCTTACACTCCGTGCAAGCCTTCGTGAATCCGGCCCTATCTGTTTTCAAGAACATCCCTACCACATTTTTGTGCTTTCTGGTCACTCAGAAAGATTACAGTAAGTGTACATCTGCACTTTGTGGTAACCTTTTTAAATCTATCTCAATATTTAAGGCTACAAGACTATCAGTAGGAAAACTAAAATTAGGAGGAAGAAGGTGTGAGTTATGCTTGTTGTCTGTTCACTCAGAACAGTGTTAGCATTGATGAGTCCTAGGTATAGTAATAAACAAAAATCAGTTCGTAATATGTATTCAGGAATTATTGGATTTTAGCACACTAACAGTTGTTAAGACAAGCAAATCAATTAACAGAAGGTATGTAGAAAACAAATATTTCCATATGTGTTATGCAGTAGTCCTGAGCAGGGGTACCCAGCTCATTGTTCCAGGTAATAGCAGTGGTTTCCCATACTCCTCATACTCAGCAAATATATTCCTGTGAAGCTAGGAGCCATCCTTCCAAATCTTTTTAAAAAACGTCTATTATTGCACTGATTCATCTAAGGCTGGTAGTATATTTGCAACAGGTTTTCATTGTTACAGGAAATCATGAAAAGGAAGCATGTCATAGCATAGCAAGGCTGATATTCCATATATTCATCTGCTGTGAGGAAATGCTTTTTAATTACTGAGACTAGCAGAATCATAACCAAACTGTTAACAGCTCAGAAAGTCAACAACTTACTCTTAGTAGAAGCTGCAGTTGTAAACAATGATACAAATATCTTGCAGGAGGCTCTGCCCCCCCCCCCCATCCCTCACTTGGAGGCTTTGTTACCACACCTCTAATCTTTAAATATATTAAAAAAGAAGACAGCTTGTTTAAATAATGTTTATTTTTTTCTTTTTAGTAGTATTTTGTGTGAAACATATCTATCCCTACAGCATTTTCTATTTAAGTTACTATTAAGACTAACATCTACAGTAGGTGTTTCTGCCACTATTGGACTTAAGAATGAGAAGAGGGAAGGGGCCTTGAGATGGTCAGATTAGCTTCTGTAACTTGGCCCCTTATTTTTCTTGGTGAGAAAATGATGGTGTCACTTAAGCTGAGTAAGGTGCTTGGGACAGGTATTATATCCAATGACTGGCCTAATGAGTGCAGTGTACAGTGAAATGATCAACTGCCTATAATTGGATGCCATACCCTTACTCATAAGTTGTGTTATAAAGAAGGACTTCCTGACAATAGATTACATGTGGTGGCTGAATGACATCTGCTTTTCTACATATGTTCTCAGGTCACTTATTACTGGGTCAATTTTCAGGGGAGTGGTGTTGACATAATAGTTGCTGGGAACATCTTGCTTGCCAAAAGATAAAATTCAGCACTTTTTGGTGTTTAGTTCTGGCCATGGTTTTGATACCAGCTCTTTGTTTGTGACAGGTCCTGGAGTACCTTTGTGTCTTCTGGAAAGTTCATGATAGCATCGAGTTTATAGTTATCAGAAAACTTTGTCAGTCATTAGCCCTCAGCATTTGACTTGAACTCTGAGAAGTATATGTCAAAACAGGGTGGTCTGAGGACTGAGCCCTGAGTAGTTTTCTAGTTATGGATCTCTTGGTGGAGGTAGCTCCACCCACTCTAATTTCCTGGGTTCTATTTATCAGCCAGTTTGGCATCCAATGAATTACATAAGGATACATTTAAGCTGGATGAGTTTATTAACTATGCCTGAATAGAGGATAGTGCTGAATGCATTTGCAAGGTCCAGATACGCAGAGTGAAAAGTTTTGCTTTGGTGACCTTCTCTAAGACATTAACCAGGTTGAGTAGGCAGGATCTGCCTTTGACAAAACTGAAAAGGCTTGAGTCAATATTCTGTAGTTTGCCTATATGTTTCGTTATTAATTACATAATGATCATTTTAAAGTCTTACAGATGAGGCTGGTAAGGCTTGAAAAGTCTATAGTTGCCTGGAATGGTTGACGACCCCAATTTTGCAAATGGGGTGTCTGTTACAGTCCTTCATTCATTTGGTGCAAACAGTGTTTGGAAGCTAATACTGAAAAGCCACTGTAGGGGAATTTCACTAGTCATGCTTCAAGCTGACCAACAGCCATTCTGGAATGTTATCTGGCCCCATAAAAACAATGTTTTTGGCCTTGGATAGTGCACTGAGGATTTGTTCCTAGGAGATTTAAGGAGGAGATGTGGACAATAATAAGAAGTCTGGACAAGGGGGTGACATTAGAGGTAAATTTCTCTGCTAGCAGATTGGCTATATGTCCAGGCTTATAGTTTATGCTTTTATTTACTATTATCTGAGAACCATTTTGAAATGTTTTGTGACTGTCGTTTACTTGAGTGGCTATTCTTACTTTGTATATAACTTTGGTTAATTTAATCAGGCTTTAAAGTGCTTTATCAGCCTTAGCAAGGGCATCTGCCCTTCCCCTTAAGATAAGAGCTATCCCTCATAAAGCCCAATTTAAACACGAGCTTAAAAACTACCTACTAAAGACCTGGTCCTGTCCTTATGCACATGGAGTTTCTTTACTTTACCTGTATACATTTTGGCATTTTGAATTTATTTGTTGTTATGTACTTGCATTCTGAATCTTGAACACAACTGTAAAAAAAAGTGGTTCTTATTTTTCAAGGTATAACAACTTGACACTATATCCTAGTAAATATAACTATTTTTATGATATTGTTACTTGTATCTGGAGCTTTTCTCCTTGGGTCTCCACTGAAAATGGTCCCCTGGCTCAGTTGGACTAACCTAGTTAACAAATGACAATAAATAAATAAATCTGTTTTTACATGCAGTGAGCTTTTTCCTTTTACTGTAGCGCCTCTGTTTATTAGATATAGGGGCTCCACCATATGGGTTTATTTTTAAACTTGGTGATGTGTTTATTTTATAGGTGGACAGATGCTTCTATGTAGTTATTTACATGATCAGAGAATTTGGCAGTGAAGGATTCCCCATTGGTACCGGATCTTCAAGGTAGAAGGGAAAGTTAAATTTTGCCATGTCATCACTCATCTTTAATAGATTTTCTTTGACATAATCTCTAAATAACATGTTATTGGAGGATGATTCCAGCTTCAGTCTTATGGTGAAAATGAGTGATATAGGGTCTAATCTGATTAGTGAGGGTGTTACAACTGGTAAGAAACAGAGTTTTTCACATTGGCTAGAACCTATTCATAGGTTCATAGGTTCATAGGTAGGTACTAGGCTATCGGCCCTAGGGCCCATACAAGCCGAGCCAAAAAATGCACCCTGGCTTTCGCCACCCAAGAAAATTATTTTCCTGTGCCCCTGTCGAGCAGAGCCACATAAGTGATCCCTGGGGTGAATTTCCCATTTCTCATCCAGTCATCAAGATTTTTCTTGAAGAGTGCTAATGAGGAGCTCTGTTTGACATAGATAGGTAGTCTGTTCCAGAGTATGGGAAGTCTCTGGGACAGGACTCTATCCCTCCAGCATGTTCTGTTTATTGTGGTGACAAGGTTTAGGTCCCTAGAGTGTGTAGCTCGGAGGGATTGGGATTTCTTTAAGTGGAGCATGTCCAACAGCTCTGGGTTTGACATAGCTTTGTATGTTAGGCAGAGATCACCCCTGAGTAGGCGATATGCGAGGGAGTAAAGCTGTAGTTTTTTGAGACGGTCTGCATAGGGCATTTGTTTGAGGCCAGTAATCCTCTTTGTGAGGTATTTCTGTGGTCTTTTCAGTTGTTGTTGTAGATGTCTTGTGAGGTACATACCAAAAGGGGCTTTGTACTCTATAATGGGTCTAATGAGTGATAAGTAGAGGGAAACAATGACCTCTTTTTTTCTGGATGAGAATCCTTTTGTGATGAGATGAGCCACGTAGAAGGATTTCCTGACCACTGTGGCGATGTGATTATCAAAGGAGAGACTACTGTCCACCTGTGTCCCAAGGTCTCTTATCACATTTTTGGCATTAAGTAGACTACCAGCTATGTGGTAGTTCATGGGTACAGAGTTTTTACCAAAGGGGATGACAATACACTTTTTGGCATTGAGCTTCAGGCCATGGCTTTGACACCAGGTATCTATCTCAGTGAGCCCCTTTTGTAGTTTGTCCACATCGTTAGGAGTTTCGATTATGGCTCCTAGTTTGCAGTCATCTGCAAACTTTGTTAATAAAGACCTTCTGTGTTGGCCTGCACTTCAGAGAAGTAGATACCAAACAGGAGAGGACCCAGGACTGAACCCTGTGGTACTCCACTTGTCACTGGTCTGATGTCGGATTTGGAATCCGCTACTTTCACAGTGTGGGTTCTGTCCATGAGCCAGTTGGCAACCTACCTTGTGACATAGGGATTTATACCTAGTTTAGTGAGCTTATCTATAATTCCAGAGTGGGGGATGGTGTCAAAACCTAGGCGAGATCTAGATAAGCTGTGCGAACCATTTTACCCTCATCTATGGCTTTGGTGACTGCTTCAAAGAAGTCAATCAGGTTTAGGAGACATGATCTGCCTTTTACAACCTATCTGCTAGGATGTTGGCAATATCAGTTGGTTCTGTATATTTAGTGCCATTGTGCTGTAACTCAGAGCAGATCTGAGTGTTCCCATTTAGATTCTTGACATAGCTATAGAATGCTTTGTGTTTGTCTTTAGAGTCAGTGGCAATTTTGTTTTCGTAACTAGCTTTGGAGGATTTTATGAGGGATCTCAGCTTCTTACTGAGGTTGACCAGAGAGTTCCTCCAGTCATGGTATTTTACTCTTTTTTGCAACAGTTTCTTTCTTCTGTTGTAGAGTTTGTTTATGGCAGAGGACCACCAGATTGGCTTCCTTTTTTTGGAGGATAACATATTGGTTCTATTAGGGATAGCATGATCCATGCACTTGTGTAAGTGCTTATAAAGTGCATTTGTGTAGGACTCGGCAGTCATACCTCTATTGTCCGTCTGCATGGGTGTCATGAAGTTTGCCACTTCTGTCTTAAGAAGTGTGAAGTTAGCTTTGGAGAAGTTTTTATGATGGTTTCCCTAATTGGGGGTGGGGGTGGGATGTGGATGTCTAAGCTGATTAGCTTGTGGTCGGATCTGACCAACGAGGAATTGACCTCTGGTGTGGAACACCAGTTTCCCATGTTGGTAATGACCAGGTCTAGGATATTGCTGCCCCTGGTGGGGGTATGAATAAGTTGATCCAAGGCGTTGGAATTTATGAATTCTAGAAAACGTTGAGCAAAAGAGTTGGTACATGAGTAGTTTTCCCAGTTAATGGTGGGGTAGTTGAAATTTCCCATTATTAGGGTGTTGGCTTGTACCCTAATACTTTCCAGTGTATCAAGAAATGAGGAGTGTGAATCCTGGGGCATGGTGGGGGGTCTGTAGCAAGCTACAATTTGGATTGCGGTCTTGCCCAGAGTTAGTTGCACTTGGATAATCTGAGATGCATTATGCTGCGCAACTAGCCTGGAGGTGTGGATATCCTTAATGAATATGGACACGTCTCTGCCTTTAGTGCTTCTTTCTGGGTTAGGTGGCCGAAAGGTGTGGTATGAATTGAAGCCTGGTAATGCAGGGGTGTTCTCTGGAGCTTTGAACTAGGTCTCTGTCACTGCACAGATGTCAGTGTTCTCCATTTTAAGGAGTGCCTCGAGTGAGTGCATTTTGAGGTTTAGACTTCTAGCATTGAGTAGCATTACCCTCAGATTTTGCTTGCTTGTACCTGTTATGGTGGTGAATTTGTCATTTGAACCTTGCCTAAAAAAGGCACTATAGGGGTGGCAAGAGCCTTAGCCAGTATCCGGAATCCTAAGGGCGACAGGTGCAGGCCATCTCTGGCAAAGCATCGTGGACTGTCGATCATGTCATCCCAGGCAGACAAATACTGGATCCCCTTAGAATGACACCAGAAGCTTAGCCAATTGTTGAAGTCAATCATTTTGTCCTTGTACTGTGGTATCATTCTGGGTGATGGCAGGATGCTACTCAGGGTTAGGGTCATACCTGCCTGGGATACAAGATCGGAGAGCTCCTCCATGTCTCTTTTCATGTAGTCCAGGGAGGTACGTCTCAGGTCATTCACACCAACATGGACAATGACAGTGTCATATTTGTACTTATTGTGGAGTGACCTGAGTGCATGCATTATGTGGCGGATCCTGGCACCTGACAGGCAGCTGACAGTAACTTTCTCCTTGTTTAGTCTAGTGAGTGGAACATCAGTGTGCCTGACTATAGAGTCACCTATGACTAGAGTGTTGGGTACGTTGTTATGCCTTATGGGCTGAGGTTGAGTGGCACACTGAGTTTGTGGGCTATGTGTCATTTGGGTTGTGTTGGGGGGGGTGGAGTTTGCTTGCGTTTATGCTTTGGATGTCCCTGATGCTTGGGCAGGTTTTTATTGAGAACCTCCGCGAATGTAGGTGTGTGTTTTGTGTTTCTATGTGTGTGTTTTGATGGTGTAGGTTGTGAGGGACTATGTGATGAGTGTGGTGTGGTGCAAGTGTTTACCTTCTCCTCTTGACTGTCTAGTCCAGTCTTGGGTGAAGAGAGCTTTGCTTCCAGTTTGGCTATATAAGTGCATCTCTCACAGGTTGTAGTGTTGGGTGGTAGGAGGAGAGGGTTGTCTGTGTACATGAGGCAATTGCTGCATTGCCCCAAGATGCCCAGATTCATCAGGTAGACAGGAGAAATCACTGGGATCTGACCCTTAGACATGCCTGGATAAGTGCTTATTTATTAAGTACTAAAAACTGCTTTCCACTAGACAAGTGAGGAAAGTTGAGTGCTGTAGTAATTTGCAGCTTATTTAGTGCTTACAATGAGTTCTGAACAAGTGCTGAGTTCAAAGAAACAGATTTGAGTGCTGAAACTAGAAAACTGGCTAGTTATAAGAAACAAAAGTAAGCTAGAAAGCTTCCCTCCAACACAGAAGGGCTTGGGGGCTCAGAAGCCTACAAACAGTCTAGACCACTTAACAGGAAAGGCAGGAAACAAGCTTAAATTTTTTTTTTTTGTTTGTTCTCTTTCCCAAACGATCTCTTTGTACACAGTAGGAGTGCCTGAAATCAGAATATGATCTCACTGCACTCAGTTGACAGAGCAAATGAGATGGTAATATATTACCATCTCATGATAATATTCCAATATTTTGTCACTCCTCAATCACATAAGGATTAGCTAGTCCAGTGAGTTTGTATTTATGAAGTCCAGAAATCTGTGGCATACATGTTTACTGATGTATACATTTCCAAGTTAATGTAAGGGCAGCTGAAGTCCCCAAAGAGCAAGGTGTTTGGCTGAATACTTAGGACTTTCATATTAGACAGGTAGGAGTCATGGGACAAGGGGAGGAGTCATAGAGGGGGTCCTATAATTGACTACAATGTGATATGGGGTTTTGATAAAGGTAAGTTGGACATGGAGGAGTTTCAGGTCATTATCCTGTTTAATGCAAGAATGGAGGTGCAGTTTTGTTTTATGAATATAGAGTCACCACCACCTTTAGTGTCTTTAACCAGTGCTGTGGATCTCAATGTGTGGAAGATACGATGTGGTGCTCTAAATATTCCTAAACCAGATCTCTGTGATTATGTATAGATCAATGCATTCTAGGGTAAGAAGTTCCCGTAGGGAGTTTCGTTTTTAGTTTAGGCGCTAGAATTGAACATTAATACCTTCAGGCTTTCTGAATCATGCTTTGCTATGTTCGAAGGTTTTGTACACTGACTTTGGCTAAAAAGGCAGTATGGGAATAGATGTTTTTTGTCAAAATACAAAAGCCTTGGCTGGGGGGGTGCAAACCCAACCCTAGCAAAGCAGTTAAGATGGTCTATCATAACTTCCCAGGTGTGTATGTATATATGTGTTGTGTGTGTGTTTTCTGTTTTAAGCTTTTAATTTATTTATTTGTTTAATATAATTATTCCTTTCCTTTTCCCCTTTTGTTCTTTCACACAGATGGCAGCCAGAAGCAAAGGGCACTTCTAATCAACAAACAGCTTTCTTTAAAAGTTATTAGTTTGCACTGTGACATTGCTGTTTTTTTCTTGTTTTTGGAATGGCAGTGCAAAATGTCTAACAGCTGTCAAAGCTGTCATCAAATTTCTGATGCAGTTCTGTGGTGGCTCAAGGCTTTGTAATAAATTTTTGGCAAGGCTTATAAGGGCCTCTGGGCCAGTAGTCTAGTATTGTCCTATGAACCTATGGTTATGAACCTCACTGTAGTATGTTTGTTATTGCTAGGTTCTTCTGTATGCATGGAGCTCTTTAATTATGCTCTGAAAATGGGAAAAATAAGCTTATTAAACACCCTTCTGATGTCAAAAAAGAGATTAAATAGAACCTATGCTTTGTTAAGATCAGGTCTTATGATATGGACTAAAAAAGCAGACAGTGCTGGTTGACAAAGAAATCTGGCAGAAGGTAAACGAGCTTTAAAAATCTGAAGGTACATCGGTCTGCCATACTTATAAACAGAAAGTGTGACAAAACAAAGTGACCAACAGCATACATGTTAAAAAAGCAGACAGTGCTGGTTGACAAAGAAGACTGGCAGAAGGTAAACGAGCTTTAAAAATCTGAAGGTACATCGGTCTGCCATACTTATAAACAGAAAGTGTGACAAAACAAAGTGACCAACAGCTTTTAGTGGCCTTCATTCTTCAGAGGGACACTGTTTGGCAGCACTAAGTGTTTTACCAACTTTCCAAGGCTTTGAAAGGCAGTATGACGTCTGTATTCTTATACTTATTTCTTTTTTGTAACCGTAGTACATGGAGCAGATAAAGATCCAAGCACCACAAAGAACCTGAGTGGGTCTCATTAAGGAGGAGGAAAATGATGATGATGATGATAATAATAATAATTATACCCAGGTAGTGCAAAGATAAGAAAATGAGTTATGCTTAATCTTAACATCATGACATATCAACCACATTACAGTTAAAATTAAAATTTTTAGGTATTTTGCTGTTGAGCTCTACATACAAGATTTGCAGTATAAGCATTTTACCTATACCATTTACTATGGTAAGATTCATTTTATAGTAATTGTAAGGTACTTTTAAGATATGTATAATTTTACTATTAAATTAGTGCTGAAATTAGAATGGTTATGCCTTTTCACCAATGTACATCCTATTTATTTATTTTTTATTTTTATTTATTTAAATTTGTTGACTGGGAGTGTCCGACTGGACATGGGTCCATTTTCAGCGGAGGCCTGGGGAGAAAAGCTCCACAGTAAAATAAACAGACAGTAGTTACATTGGATTACATAGCGATTAACAATTTAACATAGAAATTACTTACAACATATTTACAGATGAAGAACATAGTACATCAGTAGACAACTAGAATCTTTATCTGTGAAGTACATAACAGGCATTAACAAATGTAACAATGAGAAGATCCTGCTGTATAATAAGTACTAGGCTTATGAGCATCTGAGCTTGCTATCATCAAGGTAGTTAGTGGAGGTGAAAGAAAGGTAGTAGTTGGATGGGGTGGATGATATTAGAGTGGGAGTTGCAAGGGCATAGCCAGCATGTTTTTAGGTGCGCTTTTAATAAAGTTTTGAAGTTGGTGCATGATGGTACAGAGGTAATTGTGGGTGGGAGTGAGTTCCATAATTTGGCTATGGTGCAAGAGAATAGTGTTTCATCAGCAGAGTTATTGGCTTTAGTGATCTGCAAGTGATTTTTGTTGCTGGATCTTAGTGGTCTGGTGGTGCGATAGGGTTGGAGTAGATTCTGGAGGGATGGGACATTTAGTGGATGGTTTACTAGTTTGTGGGTGAGTGAGAGTTGATACCACTGAAGGAGGTTAGGGAGTTCAAGCCAGCCCAGTTCAGCAAGTGAGAGACAGTGGTGACTACGGTAGGATGCCCCTGTGGTGAATTTGGCGATTTTGTTGTAGCAGGTCTCTAGCTTGTTTAGATCACATTGCCTTAGGTTGGTATATACTGGAGAGGCATAAAGTAGGGTGGAGATAAGGTGGGAATTTGCTATTGAAATCTTTGCTGCTTTGGTGAGAAATTGTTTATTTCTGTATAACGCTCCTAGTTTTTTGTGGACTTTTTCTATGGTCATGGATATGTGAATGTCAAATTTTAGTTTATTGTCTATTTCCACTCCTAGCAATTTGGTGTGTTCAGTTGGGTATATAGTGGTGTTGTCTTTTGCTGTGATGTTAAAGTGAGAGTTGTTTTGAGTATGTTTTGTGGGTTGGAAGATGAGTAGTTTAGTTTTGTTTGGGTTGAGTATTAATTGGGCATCAGCTAACCATGTTTCAACAGAGGAAAAGGCTTCCTGTGTGACTTTTTGCAGTTTGGGTAGGGAATGGGCTGAGCAGATGATGGTTGAGTCATCTGCGTATTGGATGAGTGTGCCATGTTTGGTGGCAGAGGCTAGATTATTGGTGTAAACAGAGAAAAGTAGGGGTCCAAGGATGGATCCTTGGGGAACCCCTATGGAGACAGGTAGTTGGGGAGATATGTCATTCTGCCATACAACGGATTGTTGGCGGTCAGACAGCTCCAAGGCATATTGGTATTGGCGCAAAGTATTTACTGTCATAAGCTCTTAAAAAGTTGTCCTCTGGGATTTGAATAATGAAATATTATAGCAATAGCCAACAATGTTGGTATGGTATATTGAAAATGTGTCCATTGTTGGTGTGGTATAATCATGAGGGTGGAGCTTGAGTGATTAACAAAGCTAACCATGGGTAAACCTTCAATATACCACACCCAGGGGTCAGTTATTGCTATTATACGATGACATTATTTAAGAAAAAATTGCATACTTTCCTTAAATAATGTCTTTGTATAATGGTGCCATGGTGTTCTGCCACATTGTTTCCGGATTCTGCTCTTTGATGATGTACTGCACATGCATATGAGACTTGTATTCCCAGGCTTACGCAGTACATCACTGGTTTAGCAAGCAAGCAATGGAGAAAGGAAGATCTCCATTATTATTTTTTTGAAAGAAAAAAAAAAGTGTAACTTCCTGACAGTTTAGAGGTATGAGAGAGACAGGAAAATACAAGGAAAATCAGGTATGTTTTAGTTTATAGAACATGCCTGATTTTTCTTGTATTTTCTGTGGTCTCATATGTACCTCCCAAATTTTTATTTAAAAAAAAATGTGAATATGTGTGCATTGTCTGAAGGAAAGAAAGTCTGAAACTGAAATGCCTGTCATTATTTAGTGACGTTGCTCCTCAGTGATTTGTCAAAAAAAAAAAATTTTTTTTATGAGGAACAAAGTCATTAAATAATGACATGCATTTCAGTTTCAGAATTTCTTTCATTCAGATTAATGGATGTCTACCACATAATACAAAAAAAATGGCTGGCTGCTCAGTGGTACTTTAGGGGCTGGACTTTTATCATTGATGTATTCTCGATTTACAAAGGGCACACTGGTTGGGTTGACCAATCAGCATGCTCCTTTTGGAATGTTAATGTACAGTCATTGTATAATAACAGTTTGATCATTGATACTTGCTTTTCTGTCTTTAACCATACACATAGGTGCTTGTCTGTCAGCTTGTCTCTCTGTTTTGAATATTCCCAAAAGCTATGTATCTAGAAACACCACTGGTACAATCTTACCATGATTTCCTGCTATAGAACCTTCACTTACCAGAACATGTAATGATACTCTTGACCCCTGCAGAATTAAAAACCTTGTTTGCAGTGTCACTAACATTAGCTGTATGCCGTGTCACCATTTCCTTTTCAATATCACTTTTTGTTTAACTGTCTAAGACCTTCTTTTTTCACTCTTCATGCTGTAATCATATAAACTTACCTTAAGATCTGGGATGGTACTGGAACAGTTTTCACTGCAGATCTTTTGTCTGGCATCATACAATGTGTATAATTTAAATTATCGCTCAAGACTTAAATTAATAGAAAATAGACCATATTAACACTTTTTCGCTTAGACCATTATACATTACACATTTTTTCTTTATAACATTACATTAATATCCAACATTACATAATTGTTCAGTTCCTGCATTCCGTTAAACCCTATTCTGCTTCATGAGCATTATTCCCACACATTTCATTTATGTCTATGCAATTTGCTCCTTCATTTTCTAAAGATCTCTCTTCCAGTTCTTTTATCTCTTTATTCAATATTTCAGATAAAGTTGGTTTAGATTCTGATTTCCATTTCCTAGTAATTGCATTTTTGGCAGCTTAAAGAATTAAACTTAATCCGGCTTTACTATGTCTAGGCAATTCAGATCCGGTATCCCAGTTCAAAAGGATAATTCCCTTAGTTACAGCCAGTTGCTCTTCAGTATTTCTGATAGAATACTCTTTAGGGAATTTTTAAAATCTGCCAACTCATTATAGTACCAAAACACATATTATCATTTATTACTTTCTTCCCCATCACGCCTCCAACATTTTCTATCTAGCTGAGGAAAAATACTTTGTAGTCTGCCTAGGGTATAAAATACCTATGCAAATGCTTCCATGCAAAAATCGTAAACCTTCTGGACTTTTTTGCATTCTCAGGAACCATACATATGTCGTCCCATTGTGATAATGTCTATAATTTTGATGCTGTTATAGAAATATCTATCAGAATAAATTTAAAAGGTCTTTGACAGTTTTTTTTCTACTAGTATTTCCAGGGCAACATATAGGAGCATTGACTCTCACTCTAGTTGTAGGTTCCTAGGTAAGCTCTAGGCTAGGTGCCCTTGTGGGACATTTTAAACCTATCCAATTTACCTTTTGTGCTCAAAATAACTTATCCCATTTGGTTATAGATTGGCCTTACCCATCCCATGATTGATGATTATATATTACCCATAAAGATACTAACTGTGATCATACCATAGATAATTTGAGAGGACCAATGTATGGTATAAAGCATTCAGGGGCTGCATCTTCCATTAGTAGTGCAGGGGACACTCTTGGGGCAAATTTTCTGCTTCCCATTCATAGATCTAAGCTGTTGAAAATAGACTGGGATGAACTTTGTTTTATGTGACTGAGGAATCTGTTCCAAAGCAACAATATCCTCTGCAAAAAAATAGTTGTCCTTCTAAACCATTCTATGGATGTTGTAAAAGAGGTTTATATCCCTAGACCGAGCATTTCTGATGCCATTCAACTTGCTGATGTGCAGTAAATCCATCAATAATGGGTCATTGGATGCCTTGTATAACAGACACATGTCACCTCTTAGCAGTCTGTAGGATGCTGAATATACTGACAGGGTTTTGAGTCTGTCCATGTAGAACATGTTGTTTAGGCCTTTTATGCCTCTGTGGGTATTCCACCTGTTTCATGTGTCTGGACAGATACATGTCAGAGAGGGCACTATATTCAATGACTGGCCTAATGAGGGCAGAGTAGAGGGACAATGACATCCCTAGACCTAGACACAATTCCTTTGTTTGTAAGCTGTAGAATATATATTTCTTACAACAACAGACACATGTTGGTCAAAGGTTAGGTCACACATAAGTTCACAAATCCCAAAAAGCTGGGTCAGCTCTTAAGGGTGCATTGTCAACATGGTAGTTCCATAGGGTAGGTGATTTTCCAAAGGATACAATAATGCATTTTTTGTCATTTAGTTTCACACTGTGATTTTGAGACCAGTTATTTATGTAATAAGCATATAAGCTTACTCCCTACCATATATTTCCAGGGCAACATATAGGAGCATTGACTCTCACTCTAGGTCAACACAACTAGTGTACCATCTACCATTCATTCATTCTTTGGTCACCTGCATCATGTTTCAGCCATTAAATAAACTTGGGTCATTTGGTTCATACTTATGGTTCCATCCCTCTTTGTTACAGAAGTGATGCCTAGATAAATAAGATAAATATTCAAAATTATAAGGAAAGAGGCAGAACAGCGCTTTTCCACTTTTGCCTCAAGTACAATTTCTGGTTTCATATGAATCTCATCATACTAGCAAGGCAACCTGAAACGCAAAGTAAATATCTAAATGAAATCAAGTGTGCAGGGTATGCTAGACTTTGTTGTTTTTCCTTTATGACATATATCCTACCTGAGCACAATCAGAGTAGATTTACAATGAGCTAGAAGTAAAAAGCATACTTACTGGAGGCACAATCATGATTTTTTTACACAAGTAAGGAAAGTATTAACCGAGGAACAAATGATAGCTAAACAAATGTGCGCAGCTTACAGTAAACCATAGTTTAATGCTAATAGATAAGCAGGCTTCAGAAATCTAAAAGATATAGGATATAATGTGATCAGTTTCAGCACTGAGATTAAAAGAAAAAAAAAAAGAGAAAATGGTGCAGATTTTCAGTTTTCTTCCTTTGCTAAGTAGTGTCAACAATTTGACTGCATCACTAGTGGCAAAATAATTATTTTCATTGCCAGATACAGTCACTAAATTTTGACTGATAAAAATCACAAAAAAATTATTTTCACAGCTAGAAAAACTCTTTTTGCCACATCAGAAATAGAAAAATTAAATAAGTAAGGAGAAAATGATGCCTTGACATTTCATTGTTTGATCTGATCTAAAATGTTCTCTTATTTTTAATTTTCAGCAGTTAGTTACATTATTTTGATGAAGGTACACACCTGTAACCTTCTGAGATAAAGTTTTATAGATGAAAAGGGTCCTGCAGGTATTATATCACAAAATGCATAAGGTTTCCCAATATTTGGATGTTACAAGCTGTTGGCTAGTGTAAAAATCTAAGTAGATTTTGAAAAGACAACAGAGCTACTAAGGCCTCATTTCATGAAAAATTATTTTGACTGCATAATTTCTTTCTGGAGGATGTTCTCATTAAAGGTGTAAAATATTTTTGTTATAAAATGGCACAATATAAGTAGCATGATTTATATGGAGAGATGCCATGGAAATCATGCTAACATTGTAATAGTAAATGAAATGCTAACAAGTTGTAGCTGTTATTTTAAACAATGAATACCAGTGAAGCAGCATTTGCTGCAGAAATTTATTATAACATTTACCTTCATTTTTAGTTGGTTGCTGAATATGGATATACGAGGCCACATTCCATCTCTTCATGGATGCTTGAAAGGAACTTGTGTTATGCTTGTCTCTTATTGATTGAGGTTTCTGCCACAAACCTCCTGAGGTCAAGCTTGACCTCTGGCCATTCTCTCTTGGCAGTCTGTGTTTTACTCCAGTATATTTGTATCCCACTTGGTACTCCATTTTCTGCACCCTCCAAAAAACATAGTGGTTAGTTACCTGAAAAGACCACAAATATTGCATTTACCTTTACTGTTGTGGTTCGAGTCATGACTTAAATGGTTTGGATAAGGAATCAGTTCACTTATGTGATAAATACATGCAATGATATTTGGCAATCTTAAGTTGTTAATTAGTAAGACAAGTTATCATTTAGTATTTTCTAAGCATACTCTTGCACATTTATCCTTGAACATCTCACTTATTTCTAGGAAAATAAATGGCTAATAATTATCATGGGAATACAGGGCTAGGCTTCTTAAAATCCTCAAAGGTCACTTGCCTAGTTAGTGGGGATGGCAAGCTGCTAGTGGTAAGTTGTTTGCAAACAACAGAGGTGCCAGACTATCACCAAAATGTATATCCTATCTTATTAGATGGTAAACTGGTTACTGCTAAGAGACATAGCTTCTAATATAATCATTGTGAGGCCTGCAGTCGTTAGAGAAGAGCACTACTTGCTTGGACAGTCCACTCCAGTTTGGGCTTTGGGAGGGAACCCATTCCAAATACCTCTGGCTAGGGTTCATCTTCACTGGGAGAATGGAAGAGGAAGCAAGCAGGTAGGTGTGTTTGAGGATATTCCTTTAGATTTCCTGATTGGGAATGACTCTAATGATGCAGTACTTTGTGTATATGCAATGACATGCAGTCAAGTTTGGAGATAGGCATGTAGGTCCGGTAGCCTGTGGGAGACCCAGACAGATCTCATACTTGAAGCTGGGACTGGTGTGGTGGCTGTTTCAGAGAAGGAGCTACCCTGTAGCAGTACATCTGGAAGTGAGCAACAGCTGCTGGTAGGTACTGATGTTCCCTTGGACACAGTGACTGCAATTACAAAGGTGAGTGACAGCACCCAGACTGACAGTGAGGCACAACTGCTGGAGGTTACTAGGCTTCCTGTGGAAGGGAAGCTTGTGTTTGAGAATATTCCTGTAGATATTCTGATAGTGAATGACTGTAGCCATATGTCTGAAAGTGAGCCACAGTTGCTGGTAGGTACTGATGTTCCCTTGGACGCAGTGACTGCAAGAACAGAGGGGAGTGATAGCACCCAGACTGACAGTGAGGCACAGCTGTTGGACATTATCAGGCTTCCTGCAGAGTGGGAGCTTGGGAGGGTCAAAAATGTAGAGTTGAGACAGGCTCAACTTATGGACTTACATTAAAAAGCTTGAGGAAGATGGCTAAGGAAGCACCTGAGGCTCAAGGAAGAGGGGAGTCTGTATACGGGAACAAAGGTTTGTTGTATAGAAAGTGGACTCCTAAGGGAGGGCTGGAAGGTGAGATAGTATGGCAGTTGGTAGAGCGTAGAGCCTACTGTCTGCCATTTCTAGCTATAATACCTAATATTCCTTTTGCAGGTGATATTGATATAGAAAAAGTAGCAAATGCTTTGCTAAAAATTTTCAGCAGGGTAGTTTTTCCAAGGGAGGCACTGATTGACCAAGGTGCCAACTTCATGTCAGACCTGCTGACTTGTTTGTGGAAGGGTTGTGGGGTGACACATTTACAGACCACCCCCTACTATCCCCAGACTGATGGTCTTGTGAAGAGGTTAAACTCTACATTAAAGACTATGCTACAGGCATTTGCAGATCAGTTTAAAAGGGCAGGATTAACCATTAAACCCAATAAGTGTCAGGTGGGTATGGCAAAAGTCATTTACTTAAGACACAGAGTGGGGACTAGTAAAATTAGGTCAGAACCTGTCAAAGTAGAAGCTATTCCAGTGTGTCCAGTTCCTGTTACTCAAAAGCAAGTGAGAGCATTTCTAGGGACAATGGGGTACTGTTGAAAATTTGTGCCCAGTTGTGGTGCAGTGGCTGCACCCCTTACTGATCTAACTAGGAAAAATAAAGCAAATAAGGTAGTGTGGACTACAGATTGCAAACAGGCATTCCAAAAACTTAGAGAGATTTTGGGAATACCCCCTGTGTTAGCTAGCCCAGATTATAGCAAAGAATTTGTTGAGCAAGCAGATGCTTCAGATTATGTGGTATGGGCTATACTCAGCCAAATTTCCTTAGAAGGAGAACACCACCACAGCGGGCTTAATAATACCAATGTAAATGGATTGCCCAGGAGAAGTGGGTTGATATTCCTAGACAGACCCATTTTTCTCAATCATTGTTTTTCAAAGGTCACTTGAAAACCATGCTTGAGTCATAGGGGGATGTGAATAAATTAGACACTGTCATCTGTGCAAGCATCTCTGTCTGAGGTTTTGTACATAACTTCAGATTAACCTGTGTATTATATGCCAGCATGACTAGCTATGATATTGTAAATAAGTTCTTACATGTTGATTTATAACCTGTTTGTACAGAATGTTTTAAAGACTTGAACAGTGTTCCTTTACATTTCTAACTGCACATATCTGAGAAGAAGATTTTAAATGCAGACTGTCTCAGAATCAGTTGCTCTGCAGATAATGTCTTCGGAATGTTGACAGTTGCTATGTGTTACTGTCAGAGGCTGAAAGACAGGCAGGAACTTTAGTAAATGGCTGTTGGTTGATTTTCAAAATATGAAATGAAAATTAGAACTGGAACAGTTGTGACAGTTAAGCTAGTCTATAAAAGAGCCTGCTGAAGACAGTTGTCAGTTAACAGACAGTTATAGTTGCCAGTTGCAGTTGTCAGTTGTTCACAGTTGCACCATGCAGTGGACATTCAAAAAGGGCTCACCAAGAACTATAAGCCTGCCTTTGCTCTGTTGTAATAGTTTAGTTTAGATCTGGGATGGTGTTCTTTAGTCATATAGGAACATTTTAACTAATCAGAGTGTTTCAAAATGTTGGATTTCTGTCCTTCAGTATTGATTTCATTTTGCTGGTGGTTGAGTTCTGTTTGTTTATTGGAAATTACTGTTTTATATTTTTAATCCTTTTGCTCATTATTAAATATTTTTATTAACTTACATTTTGGCTGGTCAATCAGTATTTTCTTTAGTGATTTGAGAGTGCTTATACCTGCTTTGATAACTTCCTGGGTCACTCTGAAAGCCTGGCTGCTTTAGGTCATTTGCTATCATTTGTTTTAATATCTAATTTTTATAATTGGACTTTAAAAGGGCATGTAGGCTCTGATTGGTGGCAGCATGTTACTGTATTATTTTGGGGAAGGGGCACAGCTGGAAATCTGTGTCAGGCTTTCCCAGAAGTGTTTAGATGTGTGAGATTTAATTTATTTAACCGTGAGTGTATTAGAGGTCTTAAACTGGGACACATTGCTCTGAAGTGCATAATAGGGAGCAATATTTAGGGTGGACAGAAGTATACAGTCCAGTCCCAGGTTATAGAGCATGTTCCTATTATGTTCTTAGGGGAAATTGTGAAATATTACTCCTATTTAAGTGATAGTTACACATTTGAGTCAGTCTTGATGATTGAATGTCCTTAGTTACTTACCCAGTATAGTAAGGGATGTCACATTATTGTTGGCAGTCCAGTGAGATATTATCCAGACATCACATACCTCAAGCTGTCTGTATATTGGTACTGCAATGTGGAAGCATGACGGTCAAGCAGTATACTTCCCTAATTCAATAGTTTGATTTCTGTTATTTTGACTGAGCCCCAGTACTTCTGACCATACCCCCTTTGATGTATTCATTCCTGCCTATTTTGGAATGCCATGCCTATCATAATCATCATAATCTGTTAATAAGTGGGGGCTCACTGCCATCTCTATGGGTGATAAATGTTGTTGGCACAGAGCTTTTAGAGCAGCTGACATGAAAATAAAAGTTAGACCATCAGTACATCTTTTGACTTTGTCCTATCATGGACTCAGTTTTTTTTTCAGTGCATACCTAATCTCAGAAATGTAGATATTTAGCAGTGTTAATAAGACATGGGTACACTGCTGTACATGGACAGACACCAGACATATTTATGAACCTTAGCTGGATTGCAGAGATGTTAGGATGAACATCAAACTACTACTAGGGGTCAAGTCTGCAAGATGCCATTCCCTATTAAAATGAGTTGGGACTCTTGTTCATGCAATTCTTTCTCTACCAGGCTTAGCTACTAAGTGAACCACCAACACCTCAGCAGAATTTCATATCAATGTGTTGATAAATCTATGTGATGACTGAGGGGCCTTTTTTATTTAGCTGTACACAAATGCAAAAGAGACCAGTGCTAGTCATCAAAAACAGGCTTTGTTACATTCATTCACAGACATTACTTTAAGAAGGTATGTCTTCAGAATAAGTTTGTTGGCTTGGAGGAAAAACCTCCATTATATGACTATTGTTCTTTGAGATGAACTTTCATTAAATATACCTTCTGGTGCTAGATGGAAAAAAATAAATGCAATTACATCTAAATACATAATTCCTGCTGTACTGAGGAAAATGAATTCAGTATAAAATATCAAAACTCCTTTTTTCCTCTGTCAGCACGTCATTTTACTCGTTACTTTTCAATAGGTATTAGAGAAACAGAAGGTAAGCCATATTGTATATTTTTTACTGAATTATTACTTGTGACGTGTACACTTACATTTATATAAAAATAATCAAACCATATTAACAAGTTCACATTTACATAATGAAACCATATTAACAAGTTCACATTTACAAACATTGTCCATCACGTAAAATGTTCTATAACATATAATTAAAGCAACATCACATACATTGGTCATGTCCAGGTTTATTTTAAACCTCACTCATCCTACAAAGTATTTTTCTGCATGTATTGTTCTCACAATTTCCATTTTTGCCTATGTAATGTACTCCAAGCCTTTTCTTAAGAAACCACTTTCTGTTCCTTTAACTCTGTTGACTATATTCACTGTTTCAGGTATAGTTAAGTCATATATTTTGTTACAAAAAATGATTTCAATGAACTATTTTTCCTGGGGTACCCCTCCCCCATTCTCCTCTGAAAGTGGGTACTGCCCAGCAGAACTAACCCAGACACTTCAACATAAATAAATAAAAAAAAAGAAAGTTAATTACTGCTGCTTGAGGTACCATGTTCTAGGAATAAATATGAAGTGTTTTGAGATTATTTCTTCATTAGCTCACAAACTCACTGTGTGGATGAATTATCTGTTTCTACCACATCAAGCCACTGAGCGCAAATTAAATAGTTCCTTTTGCTGTTTTTGTGTTGTCCCTCAGTAAAGATACCATTAGTGCTGTCTGACTTTTCAGATTTGATTTATTTCTGAAATATTTCCTTTATTTCTTTATTGATTTGCTCTGTAGTTTCAGTCTGGAATTCTAATTTTCTCTTTTCATTAAAGTCTCAGCAATGTGCAGCAATATACTGGCACTGCCATCACATGCAGTAAAATGTAATATTAATTTATCAACAAAATAAAAAAAGTTCCATCAGTGACACCAGCACAAATAATACTACAGGTGAGCACTGTTTGTACCGTATCTGTGAAATGTGGTTAAGATGCTGGGAAAATCTTCTGCAAATTGTTACTCCTTTTTAACTTGTAAACTACTACAAAAAGTATAATATTGGCAACAGTATTTTATTCACCTAATATTTAGCTTTTCTCCTTCCACTCTGAGACAGATAGCAATCTTAATGCATTTAAGAGTTTAAAGGGAGCTTTTCCAACAACTTGCATGTGTAGTAGGAGTAACTAGAGTCATGTAATAAAATAACTGAGTTCTTGTTAAGGAATTCCTCAGCTGTGTCTGCAAAGATGGACATGATTTAGCTGTAGGATTAACTACAAAGCAATGCTGGATGCTTACTTGTAGATATCATGGATACAGCCTACAACCCTTAACCATATTCAACACCTTAAAACATTGTTAAGATCAATCATATTTCTCTCCCGAGCAACATATTTTGTACGACTCATGGCATCTGAAATAACTTTCATCCTTAGCTTTGGGCTTTGCTACTAATATACTCAATCATGCATTTCAGTTTCATTTTCTGATAATATGGCTCCAAGATTCTTTATTTCTCACTAAGAAAATGCTGAATGTTAGATTTACAAAATATCTTGCACTGTTGCTTCTGAAGCCAAATTGTGGTTACCTGTGATATTTGTAAAAAAGTTTTAGTAGGCTCTACAATTTCTGTAATGTGTAGAGAAATGCTGCAACTACTGTGCCAAGAGGTCATAACTGTAAATATCGACAGATATGCAGCCAGTAATAATTCCATAGGTTGGAACAGCTTTTTGAGAGAGGTAAGAACTGCAAGGTAAATCCTCAGAACCACAGAGAACTTATTTTGTGTGTGTCTCATCTTTTACTCTTTGCTTCATATAGGGATATAAATGTTGGTTGATATATGCGTTTGGTCTATGAAAACAGAAGATCTGGGGGGACGTTGTTCCATCATTCTTTTTGACTATAGTTTTATGACTCTCATTATTTCTATAAAAGCCATAAATTCCTTATCCAGCTGTCACTTTTTCAGCTATGTTTTATGAGTTGAGCAATAGCTGCATTTCCTACAAAGGGAAGAAGGGGCGAGGTAGGAGTTTATGGTAAGCAGTTAACATTTTATTAGGAATCAGAGAAAGGCAGCAGGCATAGTTACATCACTGGCTTATGAATACACATAAACATACACTGCCCATATCACAGTTCCTCAAACATAATCACTCATGATAGTATCTGACCTGTTGCTCTCATCACTTAGAAGATAGGAGAGATTATTTGTTGCTACTCAAGATGCATTTATTTTTCTTTATTCTGTGACAAAGCAGCTTCCCAGAGTAAGAAAAGAGTAGATTTATTTTCATGTGTTAGTGATCGCTCATTTTTGAGGTGCAGTGAATGCCAAGAGAGAATAATAAATTAAGGTATTTGTCTCCCCATCCCATGACTAGAGTGGAAAAAGCTTGCATCCATGGAAAAAAAAAACAGTTTTTTAAGTCTTATGGTGTTTTTGCTCAATCACTGCATAGCAAAAAGTGTGTGTGTATGTGTTTTATAGATTTGTGTACTTGTACTGTCAATTTTATATATTTTTGTCATGCAGTTGAATTGTAGCCTCATGGACAGGTAGTAGATCCTATACATACTGGGATGAAATGTATGGTGACTGGTATGGGATACATGAAATATCCTGAACTGCAGTTTCTGGAAACATACCTTTCAACTGTACAGATTTTCGCAGACTGTCCAGATATTTATCTCATATTTCAGCCTGTTTCTCATAAAATTGTGGGGTTTTTTCTGGCAAATCATTGAGTAATGAATGAGGGTTGAAGGCAGAAAATAGTGACTGTCATTTGAGTTTCAGACTTCATACCCTTCAGAAAATTCATGCCAATGCAAAACCGCTTGTTCTATCTGCTCTCTAAGTTTGTAAGAGCAATATTCAAAAAGTGTCCCTATTTTTGGGCTTTTGTCCCCCCCCCCATTATATATGACTTTGTCCAGATTTATTTATTTATTTATCTACGAGTTTGAGAGGTATGTCTGGGAAAATGTAGAGACATCTTCCATTGACTTTAGTGGGCTACATTAATTGCTTATATTTCTACTGAACAGGACGTTAGGAAGCCTAAGTAAGTTTTAAGAATGGCATGTCTTGTAGGATTGTAGTCTAGTTCTGAGATAATATTACTTTAAAAGCTTAACTTACAGCACCACCTTAAACCAAAACAGGAGTCTATATAAAATGTGAAACAAAATGAAAAAAAAAAACATCAGCAAGGAAAACAAACATTTTATCAAACACAAATATATCCAGTATTTAACTAGTTTTGCCCGCCAATGGACTTCATCAGAACAGAATTAATTTGCTCAGAAACAGTTTAAATATGTAAAAAATGTAACTCATTAGCAACATGTTTAAAGATTCCCTTAAGTTACATATAATAAATATGCATATGTACAAACTTTGGATTTCAACAATTCCTCATATATGTCTTCTATAAATCAGCTGGTTGAACCTGGAAAAAAATGAATGTCTCAATTTGTTTGGACAAACTTCAGAATGCTATTCATACTTAAACAATTATTAAGACATGGCTGATATCCAGCACCTAATTTCATTTGCAGTTGTAGTTCTTTAATTTCCAGTATGTTATTCAAATCCTTACCTCCATATTATCTACAATTGAGCCTATGTTGAAAAATACTTTTTTGTAATTAATTTATACAATGTATTGTTACTATTTTTACTTCAGTTACCTACACATGCTCATTTACCCTACGTAAAAAACTGTCATGAGAGATACCAACAGCACTGTAGACACCTAAGATACTGTCGCAACTATATCTACCTCCAAGACTTGTATTAATATTAACACAATTCAAAACAAAGAAAAGACCACAATAAATGAACATGCACTACCTACAGGTGCCACAAGAATCTGTGCAATTTATCTTCTGTGTATAGAAAATGTGACCATCCTGTTGTTTGCCCAAACCTCTTTTTAAAAGTACTTTAAATTTGCTATCTTTTTTAACAAGTCATAGAGTGTCACCCAGCTTATTTAGAGAGACCATATAATATTTTTCATTTACTTCATTTAATGTTTTTTATGCTGTTATCTTCTGAATTATAAGTAACAGAAGAGCATGAATAGATGTATTTGTAACTGCTCCCTGGTTCTTACTTAGGCCTACATTACACTATTTTAAAATAGATAGATATTTACCTAGAATACTGCCTGTTCTAAGAATACAGAAATAAGCAATTTCTCACCAAAGCAGCAAAGATTTCAATAGCAAATTCCCACCTTATCTCCACCCTACTTTATGCCTCTCCAATATATACCAACCTAAGGCAATGTGATCTAAACAAGCTAGAGACCTGCTACAACAAAATCTCCAAATTCGCCACAGGGGCATCCTACCGTAGTCACCACTGTCTCTCACTTGCTGAACTGGGCTGGCTTGAACTCCCTCACCTCCTTCAGTGGTATCAACTCTCACTCGCCCACAAACTAATAAACCATCCACTAAATGTCCCATCCCTCCAGAATCTACTCCAACCCTATCGCACCACCAGACCACTAAGATCCAGCAACAAAAATCACTTGCAGATCACTAAAGCCAATAACTCTGCTGGTGAAGCACTATTCTCTTGTGCCATAGCCAAATTATGGAACTCACTCCCACCCACAATTACCTCCGTACCATCATGCACCCACTTCAAAACTTTACTAAAAGCGCACCTAAAAACATGCTGGCTATGCCCTTGTAACTCCCACTCTAATATCACCCTCCCCATCCAACCACTACCTTTCTTTCCACTACACACCTTGATTATAGCAAGCTCAGATGCTTATAAGCCTAGTACTTATTATACAGCAGGAACTTCTCATTGTAACATTTGTTAATGTCTGTTATGTACTTCACAGATAAAAATTCTAGTTGTCTACTGATGTACTATGTTCTTCATCTGTAAATATGTTGTAAGTAATTGCTATGTTAAATTGTTAATTGCTATGTAATCCAGTGTAACTACTGTCTGTTTATTTTACTGTGGAGCTTTTCTCCCCGGGCCTCCGCTGAAAATAGACCTACGTCTAGTCGGACACTCCCGGTCAACAAATTTAAATAAATAAATAAAATAAATAAATAAACTAAGGGGATCCAGTATCTATCTGCCTGAGATGATATGACTGACAGATCTCAATGCTTTGCCAGGGATGGCCTGCATCTGTCACTTCTGAGCTTCCGGATACTGACCAAGGCCCTTGCCACCCCTATAGTGCCTTTTTAGGTGGTGTTCCAAAGACCAAATTACCACCGTAACAGCTACAAACAAATGCAATCTGAGGGTCATGCTTCTGAATGCTAGAAGTCTAATTCTCAAAATGCACTCGCTTGAAGCACTCCTCAAAATGGAGAACATCGACATTTGTGCTGTAACAGAGACCTGGTTCAAGGCCGCAGAAAGCACCCCTGCACTACCAGGCTATAACTCATTCCACACCATTCGGTCCCAGAACTTGGACCGAAACTCCTAAGGCAGTAGTGTTTCCATATTCATAAAGGATGCGGACACCTCCAGACTGGTAGATCAATATAATGCATCAGAGATACTTCAGGTGCACTTAAACCTTGGTTAAGACAGTGATTCAGATCATAGCTTGTTATAGTTCCCCAGTCATGTCCCAAGACTCACACTCTATGTTCCTAAGAACCCTGGAGAATATTAAGGTTCAACCTAACACTCTCATACTGAGAGACTTCAACTACCCCTCCATTAACCTGAACAACTACTTGTGTACCAATACACTTGCCCAGTGTTTCCTGGAATTCATTAATTCCAATGCCCTGGACCAGCTCATTCTTACCCCCACTAGCGGTAGCAGCATCGTTGACCTGGTCATTACTAACATGGGCGACCGTTGCTCTACACCAATAGTCAACTCCTCCCTGGTTAGATCCGGCCACAAACTAATCACCTTGGAAATCCACCCCCCCACACACACACAAAAAGGTAACCACCATGAAAAGCTTTTCCAAAGCTAACTTTGCGCTCCTAAAAACAGCGGTGGCTAACTTCATAGCACCCATACAAATGAAACATAGTTGGATGACTGCAGACTCATACACCAATGCACTGTATGAACATGTACACAAATGCATGGATCTCACCATACCCAATAGAACCATGACACTCTCCTCCAGAAAAAGGAAGCCAATCTGGTGCTCCCCTGCCATAAACAAAATCTACAACAGAAGGAGGAAATTGATGCGGAATAAGGTGAAGTCCCAAGACTGGAAAAACTCCCTTATTAGCCTCAACAAAAAGTTGAGATCCCTTATCAAATCCTCTAAAGCTAACTATGAAAACAGAATTGCAGCATATAGTAAAGACAACCACAAGGCCTCCAATAGTTATGTAAAGATCTCCATGGCAAAGCCCAGATTTGCTCTGAGCTGCTGCACAATGGTACCTCCTATAACGAGCCGACAGATATTGCCAATATACTGGCCGACAGATTCAGTGCCAACTTTACCCCTCCCCCCCAAAAGACCAATCGCAATACCAGTAGATTGCCAGGTACCCAGTATTACTGCTGCACAGGTTAAAACAGCACTGTCCAAGGCCAAGAATACAGCTTCTATGGGACCTGACAATATCCCTGGCTGTGTTCTACATGAACTACAGAGTGAACTGGCACCTTACCTGTGTGCCCTGTTCAATCACAGCCTCACCTCAGGCTTTGTCCCTATTGAATGGCGCATTGCTATAGTCATCCCTCTCCGCAAAGAAGTAGTGACTACAGACCCTGGGAACTATCACCCCATTAGCATGACAAGTTTGATATGCAAAGCTATGGAATGCATCATCATGGACCTCATAAACAAGGATATAGGGAATCCCCAAACTCTGGATCCCACACAGTTTGGTTTTGTGAAGGGTAGATCATGCCTGCTCAATTTGGTCAACGTCTTTGAGTCAGTCACCAGAGCTGTGGATGAAGACAAGGTAGTTCATTCAGCTTACCTTGATCTGGCCAAGACCATTGATAACATTCCCCACACAGGAATCATAGAAAAATTCACTAAGCTAGGCATCAACCCCTATATCACTAGGTGGGTTGCAAACTGGCTCACAGATAGAACCCACAGTGTGAAAGTAGCTGACTTCAAGTCAGACTGCCAACCAGTCATGAGTGGAGTCCTACAGGAATCGGTCCTGGGTCTTCTCTTGTTTGGTATCTACTACTCAGAAGTCCAGGCCAACATGAAGGGACTCTGGCTGACAAAGTTCACAGACAATTGCAAGTTGGGAGCCATTATTAACTCCCCAAGTGATGTTGACATCCTACAGAAAGGCCTCACTGAGACCAACGACTGGTGTCAGAACCATGGCCTTAAGCTCAATTCCAAAAAATGCGTCGTCATCCCC